>NC_086124.1:20916951-21031951 GCF_963921235.1 Mobula hypostoma | reverse complement strand
CCTTTCTCGTTCTTCCTCTCCCTCCCTCCCTTTCTCAATCTTCCTCTCCCTCCCTTGACTTCTTCTCCCTCATCTCTCCCTCTGTTCCTTCTTTCTCACTCTCTCCCTCCCCAATCTCCTTCCTCCTCTCCCTGCTCCTCCTTTTCTCATTCTCCTCGCCAACTCTCTGATCACTTCACCTCTTGGTTCCCTTCCCCCTTTCTCATTCACCCTGATCTCCTCCCTCCTCTCATTTCTCCCTCTCCCTCCTTCCCCCAATCTCTTGTCCTTCACCTTCTTCTCTTCCGTCCTTCTTGTTCCCTCCCTTGATCTCCTCCCTCCTCTCATTCTTCCCTCCTTTCTCGTTCTCTCTCTCCTACCCCAATCTCCTCCCTCGTCTCATTCCAGCCTACTTTCTTGTTCTCCTTCTCCCTCCCTTGATTACCTTTCACCTCTCCTTTCCTTTTCTCACCCTCCCTCATCTCTCTCTGTTCTCTGTCATCTCTCTCTGTTCCTCCTTTCTCATTCTCTCCATCCTTGATCTGCTCCCCGCCCTAACTCTCCTCATTTCTCGATCTCCCTCTCCCTCCCCTGATTTCGGTCACTCTTCTCCCCACCCCCACGGTTCCTGGTGCTCACACTCGGATCTCCTGCAGGTCTGTCTCGTCTCCTGACGCTGGATCTGGAGGGCAATGGACTAGACGACGGAAATCTGAACCCCGCCTCCTTCCGGCCACTCCGGAAGCTGGTCTACCTGCGCCTGGGTCGGAACCGTTTCCGGGCACTTCCCTCCGGGCTTCCCTCCTCCCTGCGGGTGAGTCACCTCTTCCTTCCTATAACACCTCTCCTTATACCACTATTCTCCCTGTCTGTGTCCCCCTCCCTCCTCTACACCCCTCCCCATCTCTGTGTCCCCCTCCCTCCCCTACACCCCTCCCCATCTCTGTGTCCCCCTCCCTCCCCTACACCCCTCCCCATCTCTGTGTTCCCCTCCCTACACTCCTCCCCATCTCTGTGTCCCCCTCCCTCCCCTACACCCCTCCCCATCTCCATGACCCCCCTCCCTCCCCTACACCACTCCTTGTCTCTGTGACCCCCCTCCCTCCCCTACACCACTCCCTGTCTCCATGACCCCCCTCCCTCCCCTACACCACTCCTTGTCTCCGTGACCCCCCTCTCTCCCCTACACCACTCCCTGTCTCCATGACCCCCTCCCTCCCCTACACTCCTCCCCATCTCTGTGTCCCCCTCCCTACACTCCTCCCTGTCTCCATGACCCCCTTCCTCCCCTATATCCCTCTCAGTCTACATGACCCCCCCCTTCCCTACACCCCTCCCTGTCTCCGTTAACCCCTCCCTCCCCTACACCCCTCCCCGTCTCTGTGACCCCCCTCCCTCCCCTACACCCCTCCCCATCTCTGTGACCCCCCTCCCTTCCCTACACCCCTCCCCATCTCTGTGACCCCCTCCCTTCTCTACACCCCTCCCTGTCTCCGTTAGCCCCTCCCTCCCCTACACCCCTCCCCATCTCTGTGACCCACATCATCAACCAGGGCTGTGGGGTGAGGCACCCCGCTCACTGTCTGCGCATTGGATCATCACCTGCCCCGCTCAACAAGTAGAGTTGGAGAGGACATTCCTCAGGCTCCTGGAGCCAATATTTATCCCATATTTAAAAAGGGTCATCCAGTTCCCGTCCTGCTATGTGTGGAATTCTGCTGTGGATGGTCAAACGACAGGGAATTCCCAGGAGGGTTGGGCCTTCCTGGACTGGAACCCAGCCACCCCCACCCCCACAGCAAAGTGCCTGACCTCTGACCCCCTGACCACCCACAGGAGCTCTATCTGGAGAACAACCGGATCGAGGAGATCCCGGGAGGATTGCTAAACAAAACCATCAACCTCACCATCCTCATTCTCCGGAATAACAGTCTTCAGGAAAACCGGATCTCTCCTCAGGCCTGGTTTCACCTGCGGTGAGTTTTCCGCGGATTCCGCTCCCCTCTGAGCTCCAAAGTCTCAGTGTACGAGGGTCGGACACACACCGTGAGTGGTGGGAGTGTCGAGGGACAGAGGGACCTCGGTGTACAAGGGTAGGACACACAATGTGAGTGGTGGGGAGTGTTGAGGGACAGAGGGACCTCGGTGTACGAGGGTAGGACACACACCGTGAATGGTGGGGAGTGTCGAGGGACAGAGGGACCTCAGCGTATAAGGGTAGGACACACAATGTGAGTGGTGGGGAGTGTTGAGAGACAGAGGGACCTCGGTGTACGAGGGTAGGACGTGCATCGTGAATGGTGGGGAGTGTTGAGGGACAAAGGGACCTCAGTGTACGAGGGTAGGACACACACCGTGAATAGTGGGGGGTGTCGAGGGACAGAGGGACCTCGGTGTACAAGGGTAGGACACACAATGTGAGTGGTGGGGAGTGTTGAGGGACAGAGGGAACTCGGTTGATGAGGGTAGGACACACACCGTGAATGGTGGGGAGTGTCGAGGGACAGAGGGACCTCAGCGTATAAGGGTAGGACACACAATGTGAGTGGTGGGGAGTGTTGAGGGACAGAGGGACCTTGGTTGACGAGGGTAGGACACACACCATGAATGGTGGGGAGTGTCAAGGGACAGAGGGACCGTGAATGGTGGGGAGTGTCAAGGGACAGAATGAACTCGGTGTACAAAGGCAGGACACACCCTGAATGGTGGGAGTGTCAAGGGTCAGAAAGACCTCAGTGTATAAGGGTAGGACACACTCCGTGAATGGTGGGGAGTGTCGAGGGACAGAGGGACCTCGGTGTACAAGGGTAGGACACACAATGTGAATGGTGGGGAGTGTCGAGGGACAGAGGGACCTCGGTGTACGAGGGTAGGACACACACTGTGAATGGTGGGGAGTGTCGAGGGACAGAAGGACTTCGGTGTACAAGGGTAGAACAGGTACTGTGAATGGTGGGGAGGACTGAGGGATAGAGGGACTTTGGTGTACAAGGGAGAAGGGGCTATTATGTGGCAGCCCCACCCTAGTCAAGCAGGTGATGGAAGGATCCTGAATACCGGAGGGTGAAGCAAGCTTTTCCCACCCTCGAAGTTGGGGAGGGGACACAAAACTTTCCACACACACTCTGGAGGAGCTGTGGGATACAAATAGGTGATTCTTAGTTGACCTGCTCTGTGGTATTAGTCAAGATAATGTGGGAGAGGACCTTTTACGGGCCAGAATTTAAGGGATAGTTCTGCCTAGTGAATGGGCAGACCCTGGGGAGTGTTGGAGTACGGACAGGCCCAGGGGTTCCCTGAAAGTGGCGACTCAGGTAGTTAGGGCGGTGAAGAAGGCATTTGTCACGCTGACCCTCATGGGTCAGGAGTTGGGACGTCCCGTTACACCTGTAAAAGACGTCGGTGAGGCCGCACTCAGAGTATTGTGTCACCAGCTATAGGAAGGATGTCATTATGCTGGGGAGGACACAGGAAAGATGCACCAGGATGTTCCCGGGACTGGAGGGATTGAGTTATAAGGAGAGGCTGGACAGACTGGGACTGTTTTCCCTTTAGTGAAGGAGACTGAGGGGTGACCTTATAGAGGTTTATAAAGCCACGAGGAATGTAGAGAAGGTGCATGGTCACAGTTTCTTCCCTGCCCCCTCCCCCCGGGTAGGAGAGTCTAAAATACAGGTTTAAGATGAGAGGGGAGAGATTTAAAGGGGACCTGAGGGGCAACTTTTTCACCCAGAGGGTGGTCCCTGTAAGGAATGAGCTGCCAGAGAAAGTGGTTGAGACAGGTAGAGGAACAATGTTTAAAAGACGCTCGGACAGGTACGTGGATAGGAAAGGGTTAGAGGGAGATGGGCCAAACACAGGCCAATGGAGCTGGCTCAGGAACACACTGCGCACTGTGGGAGGGGTGGCGAGGGGGGAGCTCCATGCTGTTGAAGGGAGGGGCCGCAAGGACAGAGAGAGAGAAAAAAAGACAAATCATTTCTTTTCTGCGGTGAGACCCAACATGGAGACAGACCTGTCAGCCCACAGAATTCATGCCAACCCCTCGTCCAGCCATTTAAACTGATCCCCGTTTCAGTTACCCCTTGTTTCTATCGACTTCACACACACACACACACACACACACACACACCCACCCACCCACCCACCACAACGACGTTGTTAATTAAGAGTTAGAAAGGATGCTATTAAGCTGGAGAGGGGGCAGGAAAGAGTCACCAGGATGTTCCTGGGACTGGAGGGTTTGAGTTGTAAGGAGAGGCTGGACAGGCTGGGACTGTTTTCCCTGGAGTGAAGGACTCTGAGGGGCGACCTTATAAAGGTTTATAAAGCACGAGGGGGGTAGACAAGGTGGATGGTCAGTCGTTTTCCCCGGGGGAGGGGAGTCTAAAACTAGAGGGACCAGGTTTAGGGTGGGAGGGGAGAGATTTGAAAAGGACTTGAGGGGGCAACTTTTTCACCCAGTGGGTGGGTCTGTATACAGAACGAGCTGCCAGAGGAAGTGGTTGAGGTGGGATATCAACAACGTTCCAAAGACACGCGGTCTGATACATGGCTAGGAAAGGGTTACAGGGATACAGGCCAAATGCAGAAAGTTGGGACTGGCTCAGATGGATATTTTGGTCAGCATTGATCAGATGGGCTGAAGGGTCTGTTTCTGTGGTAGGCAGCTGTTGTCCTGTGCAATAGCGATGGGCACTGAGGGGTGGAATCGCGGGGGAGGGAGAACGGGTAACAGGGGCTATTGCTGCAGAATGGGCTAGCATAAGCTCGATGGGCAGACAGTCCTCCACTGATGTAAATTACCCCAGAGCTTGGAATGGCAGGTTCTGTGTGTCTGCCTGGGAGCGTATCTGTCAGATGTGTGGGTGTTTCTGTGTATGTGTGTGTGGGCGTCTTGGTGTATCTGTGTGTGTGTGTGTGTGTGAGACTGTATGTGTATGAGTGTGAGACTGTATGTGTATGAGTGTGAGTGTGTATTAATGAGGGTGTGTATGAGTGTGTGTCTGTGTGAATGTATATGAGTGTGTGTGTGTCTCTGTGTTAGGGTGAGGGGGAGCGCGAGATCCCCACACCTCAAACAGCCAGCGAGGTCACGTGTTGTTTGTCTCGGACTGCAGGGCGGAGTTTGGGATCGTGCCATGCAGCTGGGTTGGCAGGGTTCGGCTGAGGAGAAAGTACATTCCCATCGGGGTTCCACGAGTTGTCAGAGCAGAGGGACGGAGGCTGGGGTGGCAGGGTTCTGCTGGCACGCAGGCTGCAATAAAATTAACGAGGAACATACGAGTCCCCGGGACAGTTTTCAAAGTGTCGCTTGTGACCGTACCCCCAGGGACGCTCTCTGCTCATCAGCTCAACCAGAAAACGAAGGGTTCCCAGCACTAGTTTAACCCCGTGCCAACTAGCTCAGAGTGACTGCTAGGGAGGAGATGAGGTAGTGACCCCTTCCCTATCCCGGCAGTGTGATGGGACGGTGTGGAGGGAGCTTCACTCTGTGTCTGACCCCGGGAGTGTGTGATGGGATGGTGTGGAGGGAGCTTCACTCTGTGTCTGACCCCAGGAGTGTGTGATGGGATGGTGTGAAGGGAGCTTCACCCTGTGTCTGACCCCAGGAGTGTGTGATGGGATGGTGTGAAGGGAGCTTCACCCTGTGTCTGACCCCAGGAGTGTGTGATGGGACGGCGTGGAGGGAGTTTCACTCTGTGTCTGACCCTGGGAGTGTGTGATGGGATGGTGTGGAGGGAGATCCACTCTGTGTCTGACTCTGGGAGTGTGTGATGGGACAGTGTGAAGGGAGTTTCACTCTGTGTCTGACCCCGGGAGTGTGTGATGGGACGTGTGGAGGGAGCTTCACTCTGTGTCTGACCCCGGGAGTGTGTGATGGGATGGTGTGGAGGGAGTTTCACTCTGTGTCTGACCCCGGGAGTGTGTGATGGGACGTGTGGAGGGAGCTTCACTCTGTGTCTGACCCCGGGAGTGTGTGATGGGACGGTGTGGAGGGAGCTTCACTCTGTGTCTGACCCCTAGAGTGTGTGATGGGACGGTGTGGAGTGAGCTTCACTCTGTGTCTGACCCCGGGAGTATGTGATGGGACGGTGTGGAGGGAGCTTCACTCTGTCTGACCCTGGTAGTAAGTGATGGGATGTTAATCTCCTGCAGGAACCTGGAGACTCTGGACCTGTCCCACAATCGGATGGTGCACGTCCCGTCGTTTCTCCCCACCGGCCTGAAGCAGCTGCTTCTCCACCACAACCAGATCGAGCGGATTCCGGGCTACGTGTTTGCACACCTCAGGCCGGGTCTGGAGTTCCTCCACCTGTCCTATAACAACCTGCGTAACGATGGCATCCACGCTATCTCCTTCCTGGGCCTCTACAACTCACTGCAGGAACTGCTGCTCGACCACAACCAGCTCCGGGCCATCCCGCGAGGGATCCTCAAACTCCGCGTCCTCCAGGCGCTGAGGCTGAGTGACAACCACATCAGGTAGGCTCCCTCCTCATGTGCCTCCCACAGCAAGGAGCTCCCTCCTCACCCCTCCCACAGCGATGAGCTCCCTCCTCACCCCTCCCACTGCACGGCACTCCCTCCTCACCACCCGTCCCACTGCGAGGAGCTCCCTCCTCACCCCTCCCACTGCGCAGTGCTCCCTCCTCATGTGCCTCCCACAGCACAGTGCTCCCTCCTCACCCCTCCCACTGCGCAGTGCTCCCTCCTCATGTGCCTCCCACAGCGCAGTGCTCCCTCCTCACCGCCCCTCCCACTGCGCAGTGCTCCCTCCTCACCGCCCCTCTCACAGTGAGCAGCTCCCTCCTCACCGCCCCTCCCACAGTGCGGATCTCTCTCCTCACCGCCCCTCCCACAGTGCGGAGCTCCCTCCTCACCGCCCCTCTCACAGTGAGGAGCTCCCTCCTCACCGCCCCTCCCACAGTGCGGATCTCTCTCCTCACCGCCCCTCCCACAGTGCGGATCTCTCTCCTCACCGCCCCTCCCACAGTGCGGATCTCTCTCCTCACCGCCCCTCCCACAGTGCGGATCTCTCTCCTCACCGCCCTTCTCACAGTGAGGAGCTCCCTCCTCACCGCCCCTCCCACAGTGTGGATCTCCCTCCTCACCGCCCCTCCCACAGTGCGGATCTCTCTCCTCACCGCCCCTCACAGTGAGGAGCTCCCTCCTCACCGCCCCTCCCACAGTGCGGAGCTCCCTCCTCACCGCCCCTCCCACAGCGAGGAGCTCCCTCCTCACTGCCCCTCTCACAGTGAGGAGCTCCCTCCTCACCGCCCCTCCCACAGTGCGGATCTCCCTCCTCACCGCCCCTCCCACAGTGCGGATCTCCCTCCTCACCGCCCCTCCCACAGTGCGGATCTCCCTCCTCACCGCCCCTCCCACAGTGCGGATCTCTCTCCTCACCGCCCCTCTCACAGTGTGGATCTCCCTCCTCACCGCCCCTCCCACAGTGCGGATCTCTCTCCTCACCGCCCCTCTCACAGTGAGGAGCTCTCTCCTCACCGCCCCTCCCACAGTTCGTCCCTGGGTTTCCCTCCAGTCACTCGGGTTCACTCCCACATCCCAGCGAAGGTGGGGAGTCGGGGAGTTAATCGGACACCCCCATTGGGCGTGCGAACGTGGGGGTGGGGGGACATTCTGGGGTCGGTTTGGGGGGAGATTAGAGTGAGGAGTGTCAGCGGAACTTGGACGGCCAAAGGGCCTGTTTTCCCGACCCCGTGCTGAGCGAGTCTCTTCCTTCCTCCCCCCCCCCACCGATCCCCCGAAGACACGTGTCAATGGACTCCATCTGTGACACGCGGATTGCCGAGGACTCCAGCCTGGTGTCTGTCCACCTGGAGAACAACCTGATTGACCGGAGACTCATTCCGCCCACCGCCCTGTCCTGCATCCGCTCCTACCAGAGTGTTGTTCTGCGGCCACAGAGGTTTGAGGACTAGACCGGACCCCCTCCGAGCCCGGAACAGAGCCTGCACTCCTCCCCAAACCCGAAATACTCACCTTTCCTCCCCAAACCTGAAATACTCACCTTTCCTCCCCAAACCCGAAATACTCACCTTTCCTCCCCAAACCCGAAATACTCACCTTTCCTCTCCAAACCCGAAATACTCACCTTTCCTCCCCAAACTCTGAAATATGCATCCCAAAGCACGCACCCACCCCAAACCCCGAAACACACACCCCATCTCAAGACCCAAACACGACACTCCACCCTGAAGCCCAAAACATGGTCCTCACAGTGAACCCCAAAATAGGCTTCACCTGAATATCCGAAATGCACATCACATCCCAACCCTGAAATACAAACTCAGTATACTGTCCCCACTCTCTCCAAACCCCAATATACAGACCCCACACTCTGCAAACCCCAATATACAGACCCCACACTCTGCAAACCCCAATATACAGACCCCAACTCTGCAAACCCCAATACAGTCCTGACTCTCTGAACCCCAATGTACAGACCCAACTCTCCTAACCTCAATATACAGTTCTGAACTTTCTGAACCCCAATATACAGTCCTGAACTCTCTGAACCCAATATACAGTCCTGATCTCTCTGAACCCCAATATACAGACCTCACCACTCCAAACCCCAATATACAGTCCGGACCTCTCTGAATCCCAATATACAGACCCCAGCACTCCATACCACAATATACTGTCCTGACCTCTCTGAAACCCAATATACAAACCCCACACTCTCCAAACCCCAATATACAGAACCCCACTCTCCAAACCCTAATATACACACCCCCATACTCTCCAAACCCCAATATACAGTCCTGACCTCTCTGAATCCCAATATAGAGACCCCACCCCTCAACCTGCCGACCCATTCTCTTCGAGCAGCAAGATACAACGATTGTGGCAACACACACACAAAATGCTGGAGGAACTCAGCAGGCCAGGGAGCATCTGTGGGAAAGAGTAAACAGTCGACGTTTTGGGCCGAGACACTTCATCAGGACTGGAAAAAAAGTGAGAAGTCAGAGGAAGAGGGTGGGGGAGGGAGGAAGAACTACAAGGTAGTAGGTGACAAGTGAGGGGGACGGGTGAAGAGGTGGGAAGTTGATTAGTGGAAGAGATACAGGGATGGAGGGTGGAATCTGATAGGAGAGGGTAGAGGGCCATGGAAAAATGGGAAGGGGGGAGCACCAGAGGGAGGCGATGGGCAGGTAAGGAGATAAGGTGAGAGACGGAATGGGAATGGAGAGTGGTGAAGTTGGCGGGGGGCATCACCAGAAGCTCATGGCATCAGGTTGGAGGCTACCCAGATGGAATATAAGGTGCTGTTTCTCCAACCTGAGTGTGGCCTCATCACGACAGTAGGATTGACAAATCGGAATGGGAATGGGAGCCGGAATTGAAATGGGTGGGCACTGGGAGATCCTGCTTCTTCAGGCAGGTAGGACTGTAGGTGCACGTCGAAGCGGTCTCCCGATCTACATCAGGTCTCACCGATATACAGGAGGTCACACCGGGAGCACTGGACACGGCAGATGACCCCAACGGACTCACAGGTGAAGAGTCGCCTCACCTGGGTGGACTGTTTGGGGCTCTGGATGGTAGTGAGGGGGGAGGTGTAGGGGCAGCTGTAGCACTTGTTCTTCTTGCAAGGGTAAGTGCCAGGAGGGAGATCAGTGGGGAGGGATGAATGGACAAGGGAGTTGTTTAGGGAGCGATCCCTGCGGAAAGCAGAAAGTGGGGAAAGGGAAAGATGTGCTTGGTGGTGGGATCCCGCTGGAGGTGGCGGAAGTTACAGAGCATTATGTGCTGGACACGGAGGCGGTGGGGAAGGAGGTGAGGATAAGAGGATCCCTATCTCTGGTGGGGTGGCAGGGGGATGGGGTGAGGGCAGACGTGGGCGAAATGGAAGAGATGTGGGTGAGGGCAGCGTTGATGGTGGAGGAAGGGAAGCCCCTTTCTTCGAAGAAGAAAGACCTCTCATTAGTTCTTGAATGAAAAGCTTCATCCTGAGAGCAAATGTGACAGAGGTGGAGGAACTGGGAGAAGGGGTTGGTGCTTTCACAAGGATTGTGTTTGAGATTGGTGGTGCGTTAGTGCTAGAAAGACCGCAGAGGAGACTCACCGGAATTTTAGCAGGACTGGAGGGAGGGAGCATCTGGACAGGCTGGGACAGTTTTCCCTGGAGTGTCGGAGTCGGAGGGGTGACCTGCCAAAGTTAGGGAACGTGTAGATACAGGCAAAATCCACATACAGGGTACGGAAACACATATTTGAAAAATTAAATGACCACCACACTAATAGGATATAAAATTCACTGTTATGAGGTTTATATACGAAAAATAAACTCAACCGTGAAAAAGTAGTCACTTTTATTGTGCAAAATTAGGTATGTGGTATTTAGAGGGGTCCCGGAGAGTATGTCAGTATTTACAGGGGGTCCTGGGAAGTGTGTCGATATTTACAGGGGTCCCCGGGGAGTGTGTCGGTATTTACAGGGGTCCCGGGGAATGTGTCAGTATTTACAGGGGTCCTGGGGAGTGAGTTGGTATTTACAGGGGGTCCCGGGGAGTGTGTCAGTATTTACAGGGGGTCCCGGGGAGTGTGTCAGTATTTACAGGGGATCCCGGGGAGTGTGTCTGTATTTACAGGGGATCCCGGGGAGTGTGTCTATATTTACAGGAGGGTCCCGGGGAGTGTGTCTGTATTTACAGGAGGGTCCCAGAGAGTGTGTCTGTATTTGCAGGGGGTCCTGGGGAGTGAGTTGGTATTTACAGGGGGTCCCGGGGAGTGTGTCGGTATCTATTGGGGGTCCTGGGGAGTGTGTCGATATCTATAGGGGGTCCTGGGGAGTGTGCCGGTATTTACTGGGGGTCCTGGGGAGTGTGTCAGTATTTACATGGGTCCCAGGGAGTCCGTCAGTATTTATGGGGTGTTCCCGGGGTGTGTGTTAGTATTTACAGAGGGTCCCATGGTCCTGAGGTTTGAAACCTTGAAGTTCCTGGGAACAAACTTCACTATCTGCCTGATGAGCTGTGTCCAAATCTCTCTGAAGTTTCTTGTGGTCTCTGGACCTCTCCTTTGGCCCCGAATCACTAACAACCTTTGACTGAAAGGGTTAACGTATGAGGAGGGTTTGATGGCTCTGGGCTGCTACTTGCTGGATTTAGAAGAATGAGGGGGGCGTCTCATGGAAACCTATCGAATATTGAAAGGCTTAGACAGAGTGGGCACAGAAAGGGAGAATGGGAGAGTCCCGGACCAGAGGGCTCAGCCTCAGAATACAAGGATGTCCCTTTAGAACAGAGATGAGAAACATAGAAACATAGAAACATAGAAAATAGGTGCAGGAGTAGGCCATTCGGCCCTTCGAGCCTGCACCGCCATTTATTATGATCATGGCTGATCATCCAACTCAGAACCCAGCCTTCCCTCCATACCCCCTGACCCCTGTAGCCACAAGGGCCATATCTAACTCCCTCTTAAACATAGCCAATGAACTGGCCTCAACAGTTTGCTGTGGCAGAGAATTCCACAGATTCACCACTCTCTCTGTGAAGAAGTTTTTCCTAATCTCGGTCCTAAAAGGCTTCCCCTCTATCCTCAAACTGTGACCCCTCGTTCTGGACCTCCCCAACATCGGGAACAATCTTCCCGCATCTAGCCTGTCCAATCCCTTTAGGATCTTATACGTTTCAATCAGATCCCCCCTCAATCTTCTAAATTCCAATGAGTACAAGCCCAGTTCATCCAGTCTTTCTTCATATGAAAGACCTGCCATCCCAGGAATCAATCTGGTGAACCTTCTTTGTACTCCCTCTATGGCAAAGATGTCTTTCCTCAGATTAGGTGACCAAAACTGCACACAATACTCCAGGTGTGGTCTCACCAAGGCCTTGTACAACTGCAGTAGTACCTCCCTGCTCCTGTACTCGAATCCTCTCGCTATAAATGCCAGCATACCGTTCGCCTTTTTCACCGCCTGCTGTACCTGCGTGCCCACTTTCAATGACTGGTGTATAATGACACACAGGTCTCGTTGCACCTCCACTTTTCCTAATCGGCCACCATTCAGATAATAATCTGTTTTCTTATTTTTGCCACCAAAGTGGATAACTTCACATTTATCCACATTAAATTGCATCTGCCATGAGTTTGCCCACTCACCCAACCTATCCAAGTCACCCTGCATCTTCTTAGCATCCTCCTCACTGCTAACACTGCCACCCAGCTTCGTGTCATCCGCAAACTTGGAGATGCTGCATTTAATTCCCTCATCCAAGTCATTAATATATATTGTAAACAACTGGGGTCCCAGCACTGAGCCTTGCGGAATTTCTTTCGCTAGAGAGCGTTGAATTTGTGGATTTCAAAGCCACAGACAGCTGTGGTGGCCACGTCATTGGGTATATTTAAAGCAGAGGTTGATAGGTTTCCAATTTTTAAGGATGTCAAAGGTTAGGGGGAGAATGGGGTTGAGAGGGTTAATACGTAAGCCATGATGGAATGGCAGAGCAGACTTGATGGGCCTAGTGGCCTAATTCTGCTCCTATGTGGTACGGTCTACTCAGAAGTTCCTCTCTTGTGGGCGAGCACATGAGAGCCGATCCTCTCCAGGGATAGGATGGGGCTCCCTCCCTCGAGGGGAAGTGCGAGTGGAGTTTGGGAATGTTTGCGAGGCAGAGGGATGTGGATTCTGGATCTACCGGAGGGAGGGGGAACGGAGGTTTCCATCAGATCTCCCGCAGTGACCGAGAGGCTGAGAGACAGCAGTGATTCTGGAATCTCCGAGAGGTCACCGCGTGCTCCCCTGTTTCACCAACACGCAAGGCGTGTCTGCCCCTCGACCGGTTCACCAAAGAGTGTTTCTGAATGGCCATCCGGGACTGGTCCTTCAGTTGGTTAGTCTGAGAGGGGAGTGGTGGCGAGGCAGTTCAGGAGCTATCTCTACTCTCCCGCAGGACGAGCCTCTCTCTCTCTCTCTCTGTCTCTGTCTCTCTCTCTGTCTCTGTCTCTGTCTCTCTCTCTGTTTCTGTCTCTCTGTCTCTCTCTCTCTGTCTCTCTCTCTCTCTCTCCCTCTGTCTCTCTCTCTGTCTTTCTGTCTCTCTCTCTCTCTCTCTCTGTCTCTCTCTCTCTGTCTCTCTGTCTCTCTCTCTCTCTCTCTCTCTCTGTCTCTCTCTGTCTCTCTCTCTCTCTGTCTCTCTCTCTGTCTCTGTCTCTCTCTCTCTCTGTCTCCCTCTGTCTCAATCTCTGTCTCTCTGTCTCTCTCTCTCTCTCCCTCTCTCCCCCCCCCCCCCCGTCTGTCTGACCACCACATCTCAGAATGCCTCTTAAAATGCACTAATCCTGCAGGCATGTTTTCAGAGAACATGGGCCATCTGGAAGTGTTTAAGTCAGGCTGGCCTGCGTCCCTGGCTCGTAGAGATTGGCCTGGCATGGTGCTGGCTGCTGGCAAAGGGGTGAGGGAGGCTGCCTCCCGCTCACTGTCAGCAGCAAACAGTCCTGGCTTTGTAAGTCACACAGGGTCAGGACACAAAGTCTGTCCGCCCCTCTCTCCTGTCAAAACACTTCTTCCCCTTTACCCACCCACCCTGCTGTCTCCCTGCTCTCTTTGCACTCCTCTCCTCTCCCTCGTCTCCCTCCTCACTCTAACCCTCTCCCTCCTTTCCCTCCTCACTGTACCCCTCTCCCTCCTCATTCTACCCCTTCTCTCTCCTTTCTCTCTCCCTCCTCATTCTATCCCTCCTCATTCTATCCCTCCTCCTTCTCCTTCCTCCTTCTCCTTCCTCCTTCTCCTTCCTCCTTCTCCTTCCTCCTTCTCCTTCCTCCCTCTCCCTCCTCCCTCTCCCTCCTCCCTCTCTCTCTCTCCCCTTCTCTCTCCCCTTCTCTGTCCCCTTCCCCCTCCCCTCTCCCTCTCTCTCCCCCTCTCCCCCTCCCCCTCTCCCCTCCCTCCTGCCCTCTCTTTCCCCTCTCTCTCCCCCTCTCCCCTCCCTCCTGCCCTCTCTTTCCCCTCTCTCCCCCCCTCGCCCCCTTCTCTCCATCTCTTTCTCAACCCCCCCCACATCCTAGTAATCTGTGGCTCGGTGGATTCGTCGGGATGTGGGGGTCATAAAGCAGGATTGGCAAAGGCTTGATAGCACAAGGACTGTGGGCTGAAGGGCCTGTTTCTGCATGGTTCAGGTGGACAGGGTTAAATCGAACCCTCCTGGAGACCTGTTGATGTTGGGGATGGCACTGGTTCTCCAGAGGACTAGCATGGAAGCTTGGGAATATCCTGAGTCAGGATCTTAGCTGGGTTAGTCTGATTCAGTTCAAGATCAGTTCTTGAAGCAAACATAAAGGTCTCTCTGAACCTGCCCAGGAAAAGCACCATTGTTGAACGATGGAGTGGTGGTGAGGAGGGATCTCTGTGTTGGTGAGGAGGGAGGAATGGCAAGGAGTGGGCATTGAAGGTGGAGTGCCATGATGAGGGAGGGACGCTGAGGGGAAGGAAGGCTGGTGAAGTGGGAGTGTTGCATCGCAGGACGAGCAGTGAGAAAGGACCACTCTGGTGATGTGAGAGCCCTGTGCTGGGGAGGGGGTGGTAGCACGTAGGAGTGGTGGTTTGGAGCGAGCGCAGCACTGGCGGGGTGGGAGGTGATGAGGAGGGAACTTATCGGGTCGAGGGAGTCCCATTGTGATGTTCCCTTGCTCCCTCCCCACTGCATCCCAACAGAAATAGCACCATCAGGCAAGCAAGCAGGAGGGAGTTGGGAGATTTAGCCTAAGCCATCAGCGGGCTCCTTGGGAATGCCACCCCATTTCCCAAACGGGCTACCCACTGCCAGCTCCTGCTTTATCCCGGATCTCATAATTCCACGGCTAAACCACTCTCCCTCTCTCACTCCCACCCCACTCCAGCCTCGCCTCGACCTCTCTGTCCCTCTCATCGAGCCACTTTCACACTCTCTCAACCTCCGCCTCTCTCTCTCTCTTCCTCTCATTACCTTTCCTTCACCCTCTCTCTCTCAGTCCCTCTCTCACCAACCCTCCTTTCACTTCCTCCTCCTCCCCTCTCTCTACCATGATGCTTCAGTGCTGCCTTCTAGTGCTCGCTAGAGGGAAGATAAGCTGGATGTTGTTTGTCTGCGGTTATACTTGCGTGAGATGAGAAACTGCTGCGTACTTGTTCGTGGAGAAACATGGCTCCAGGACAACATCTGTGCACCATCAGTCTACATGTCACAACACTCAGAGACTTTATTTATTGAGTTACAGTGCAAAGTAAGCTCACCTGTCCCTTCAAGCCAAGCTGCCCAGAAATCCCTGATTTAATCTTAGCCTACTCACTGGACAATTTACAACAACCAATTAACTTACCAAGCAGTATATCTCAGGACTGTGAGAGGAAACTGGAGCACCCAGAGGAAACCCATGCGGTCACGGGGAGAATGTACAAATTCCTTACAGGCAGCAGCGGAAATTGAACTGCTACTGTGAAATGCTGTGTTAACCACTACGTTGCTGTCTCACCCTGACTTGGGCAATACTTATTTTTCTTCCGTCAGTCTTCTACCACTCAAGTTCAAGTTTAACTGTCATTCGAAAGAGAGCCAAACGAAACAGCGTTTCCTCCGGAGCTGAGATGCAAAACACGTTACCAACACACAGCACAAGGCACAAATAGCACATGCAGGTATGATAGCAGAGAATCGCACAGTTACAAAAAAAGTATAGGAAGAATAACAATATTGCCAAAGTCCCTGAGTGACGTGGTCTGTGGACTGATGGTGCACAGATGTTGAGCTGGAGCCATGTTTCTCCTGGAACAAGTACGCAGCAGTATCTTATCTCACGCAAGTGTAGCCGTGGACAAATGGAATCCAGCTTATCTTCCACTCAGCGCACACTGGAGGGCAGCACCAATGGGAGGGGCCGGACCCCCACCCAGCATGGAATCCAGTTGTAGTGTCTCCTTCCCTGGCGGCCGCAACAGGTGACTCCGAGGTTCGAGGGCACCTGGTCCTTCCCTTCGTCCCTCTCTCCCACAATAAATCCTCCCAACGGAGGCCAGCAAATTATCCTTACACAGCACAGTTAGAGAAAGACCACTTGGCCCATCAGAGCCGTACTGGCTGCTTGTTGGACAACCCATTTCCTTCCAAAGACACTTTTTCATCTTTTCTCCCAAATCTCACTCCCTTTTGAACCAATTAACCCACTGACCCTGCGCATTGTTAGGGAGCAACAAGGAAAAAACTCAAGGTGTAACAGACCAAGCACAAACACACACCCAAACCTGGGTCTCGGGGGCCTTGTGACAGCGGCTCACCTATTGCACCACAGTGCTGCCCCTGGGTCCATCTGGTCTATAACAATTCCCCTGAACCCTGTCAGCATAGTGGGTTGCATGGCAATTAACATTGCTAAGTGTGCTCTAGTTTCCGCCCTCAGTCCAAGGATCTATTGGTCAGTAGGCTAATTGGTACTTGTACATTTTCCTGTATCTCTAAATAATGAATAAATTCACTGTCTAAGTCCTGCCCTGGTTTAACTTCCCAAAATACGAGACCTCACACTTGTCCGAGTTAAACTGCATCTGCCGTTCCTCGGCCCGCCTTTCCCAGCTGATCTGGATCCTGCTGTAATGTTAGGTGAGGTTCCCCGTCCTACCGCACCACCAGTTTTTCAAACTTACTAACTGTGTCACCTGTGTTCTCATTCTCCCGGTCGCTCCAGTCCCCACCCACATCCCCAAGGGACGTGTGGGATCAGTGAGCTAATCGCTGCTCACCCCCCCCCCACCACAGTGAGGGGGAGACCCTGGGGTGGGAAGCATTGAAGGGGATAACTGACACAATTCACTTTTTCAGCCAAGAGCAGGGAAAAATACTTTTGTTCAACTTATGATTAAATTGTAACCCTCGGTGACTCTTTAATGTCATAGTGCTAAAAGGTTTGCAGAGAGAGACGTTGATCTGGCTAAGACCTCATTACTTCGTGCATAGGAGACTGAGGGTGACCTTATAGAGGTGTACAAAATCACGAGATAGTGTCAATAGGAAAGTCCTTTCGCCTCGCGTTGGGGAATCAAGAACTAGAGGGCACAGGTTTAAGGTGAGAGGGGAGAGATTTAATAGGAACCTGAGGGGCAACTGCCGTGGGCAGTCCCTCTCCCCTTGTACCTCCTCCCTCTCCCCTTTCTCACTCCCTCCTCATTGCCCCTCCCGCAGTGCGCCGCTCCCTCCTCAAAGCCCCTCCCACAGTATGAACTGGGTTGAAAATCAGCCAAGTGAAGCAAGAGAAGTTCAAGTTTGAGCTTATTGTGATGGAGGGATATCCCAGGGTCTAAACACCCTGGAAACGAGCATCTCACAGCAACCACGCAATGTGTTATAAGAAGAAATCCACGTCTACTTAAGTTAACATAGATTACACACCCCCTCCATTACAAACTAAACATAACGGCGTCCGGACAGGTTGAGCACCCTGATCTGAGATTCCCAAATCCAAAATCCTCCGAAATCCAAACTTCCTGACACAACGTCACAAATGGGAAATTCCACCAGGCGCTGTTGTTGTTCAGCAGCTGATTCAGGAATTCTCCCAACACTGCTTTTGTTACCCTGCACACATTATATTTTCATTATATTAATGATATTGAATTATTTTTACTGTTAAACACATATGTGCGGTGAACAAGTGTAAGACGGGGACTGCTCACCAGTAGCATGTAAATTCAGAGTCGGGAACAATGGTGATACCAAGTTATATCATTACATATTCCAAAATCCAAAAATAAATTCAAAATCCAAAACACTTCCTGCCCCTAGCATATATACATACCAATTCTTCAATAGGTTTGACAATTGCCCTACCGTTCACAACCCCCTCAGATTACCACTCCAGGTGCCAAGGCAGCAAGTGCTCCCTCAGCACCAACACCTCCCCTCCTCTCCCCTCCAGTTCAACACATGGATGAACAACACAGGCTACCATTGTCTACATCCCTTCCTTGCCCTGCACCTACCATCCACACCTCCACATACCGACCACTATCATCCTGATCTTCACCCCTCCTGGCCCCCACCTTCCACAAGTCCCCAGTCATCATGAACTCAACTTCACCACTGAGCAGGTGGGGGGGGGGGGCTCTGGGGAAACTCAGACACGGCAAAGCATTGGGACTGGTCCTGAAGGAGAATGCCGAGCAGCCGTGTGGAGATCTCCGGTGCATTTTCAATCTGAATCTCAGCCTGGAAAGTGTCCCGACTGTGTGGAAAACATCATGTGTGGCCAGAAGGGCCAAATGAAAGTCTTGAATGACTACCGTCCAGTGGCCCTGACCTCACACATCATGAAGACCCTAGAGAGGCTGGTCCTGGCTCACCTCCGACCCCCGGTCAGATCAGCCCTCGACCCCCTGCAGTTTGCCTCTCAGGAGCACATTGGAGTCAACGATGCTGTTATCTACCTGCTGAACAGAGCCTACTCCCGTTTGGATAAGATGGGCAGCACTGTGAGGATCCCATTTTATTGTGCCTTCAATACCATACAGCCCTCATTGCTGGGGGAAAAGCTCCATTCAATGCAGGTTGGCACTGCCATTGTATCCAGGATAATGGACTACCCGACTGGCAGACCTCAGTTTGTGTGGCTTCAGAGCTGTGTGTCAGACTTGGCTACAAGCAGCACTGGGGCACCCTTTCCTCTTTACCCTGATACCTCGGACTTCAGATACAACACTGAGTCATGTCATCTGCTGAAATTCTCTGATGACTCTGCAATAGTTGGGTGTATAAAGGGAGGACTGGAGGATGAATACGGGGCCGTGGTGGAGGACTTTGTCAAATGGTGCTAGCTGAATCAGTAAGATAAAGATGACGGTGATGGACTTTAGGAAGACTAAACCTGCACTGCTCCCTGTTACTATTCTTGGTGAGGACGTGGATGTGTTTAGGACCTACAAGTACCTGGGGGTGTGCACCTGGATGACAGACCGGAATGGACCACCCAGTTGAGGCTGTGTACAAGGGCCAGAGTCACCTCTTACTTCCTAAGGAGACTGAGGTCCTTTGGAGTCTGCAGGCCTCTCCTTCACACATTCTACCAGTCTGTTGTTGCTAGT
This sequence comes from Mobula hypostoma, assembly GCF_963921235.1. Taxonomy (NCBI): domain Eukaryota; kingdom Metazoa; phylum Chordata; class Chondrichthyes; order Myliobatiformes; family Myliobatidae; genus Mobula; species Mobula hypostoma. The sequence goes on along the minus strand of NC_086124.1, from coordinate 21,012,891 downwards.
ACAATCTTCTATGTGGTGACGTGCTGGGGCAATGGCATCAACACGGGTGAGGCCAACAGGCTCAATAAGCTGATTCGAAAGGCTGGCTCTGTTATAGGAGTCAAACTGGACACACTGGAGGCTGTGGTAGAACAAGGACCCTATGGAAAATCCTGGCAATTCTGGACAACATTTCTCACCCACTGCATGCCACCTTGGCTGTATAGAGGAGCACTTTTAGTAACGGACTAAGACAACTGCGCTGCTCCAAATGGCACTACCTGAGATAATTCTTACCTTCGGCCATTAGGCTCTATAATGAGTTAAACTATAACCAGGGAAGTGATAACCCCCTCCTGTTAGACTGTCTGAGGTAACTTATTTTTTTAATTCTTTCTTACTTTACTTCCAATATTTATATCCGTGGACTTGTAATGCTACTGTGACACTGTAATTTCCTTTGGCATCAATAAAGTATCTTTCTGTCTGTGTGTGCGTGTGTGTGTGTGTATTTATGAAATAGACATCCGTTCGTCTCATGAGACCATGGATTTGCGCCTTGGAAGGTTTCCAGGGCGCAGGCCTGGGCAAGGTTGTATGGAAGACCGGCAGTTGCCCATGCTGCAAGTCTCCCCTCTCCACGACACCGATGTTGTCCAAGGGAAGGGCATTAGGACCCATGCAGCTTGGCACCGGTGTCATCGCAGAGCAATGTGTGGTTAAGTGCCCTGCTCAAGGACACACACGCTGCCTCAGCCAAGGCTCGAACTAGCGACCTTCGAATCACTAGACGAATGCCTTAAGCGCTTGGCCAAAGTTTCTCACTGCATCTTTATACATTGTCTGATTTACCAATGTAACCTCCTCAAACTCCTCATGAAGTCGAGCCACGGGCATGATTGCATTGCTGTGTTGGTCCTCTGAGACCTTGCCACCCAGGAACTTGAGTCCGCCCACCCTTTCCATCACCGACCCCTCAGTGAGGACTAGAGTGGGTTTCGGCCAATGTCTGTTGAGTTTATTGTCGTGTGCGCAAGTCTAGTGAGGTACCGGTCCTTACTGGTCCAATGAAAAACTAGCTTGCAGCCGCATCACAGGCAGTTAGGTACAGTTGAACCACGGAACAGAGGTTATATGTAATCGTACAACATAGTGGGAAGAGAGAAGGACATAAATAGACTATGCACAACCAAGACCTCACTGCCAAAACAATGACACAATCAAAGGTGAGGCCATGGTTCTGATCCACAGCTGAGGTAGGGATTAGGGTTTTGCAGATTGGTTCAAGAACCGGATGGTTGAATGGAAGTCGCTGTTCCTGAGCCTGGTGGGGTGGAGCTTCAGGCTTCTGTATCTCCTGCCCAACGGGAGTTGTGAGAAGATGGCACAGCGCCGATGGTGGGGATCTTTGATGGAGGACGTTGCCTTCCTGAGGCAGCGTCTCTTGTAGATACGACCGATGGTGGGGAGGGACGTGACCGTGATGTATCAGGCTGAGTCCATCACTCTCTGAAGGTTCCCGCAGAAAGTTGTAAAATTTAGTAAAAATTAGTCAGCTCCCTCTTGGGTACTAGCCTCCATAGTGTCCAAGACATCTTCATGGAGCAGTGTCTCAGCGACGTCCATCACCAAGTACCCCCATCACCCAGGTCATGCCCTCTTCTCATTGCTACCATTAGAGAGGAGGTACAGAAGCCGAAAGGCACTCACTCAATGATGCAGGAACAGCTTCTTCCCCTCTGCCATCAGATTCCTAAATGGACCTTGAACCCATGAACACAACATCAGTTATTTTTAATATATACTATTTCTGTTTTTGTACTGTTTTAATCTATTTAACATACATATATACTTACTGTAATTGATTAATTTATTTATTTTTCTTTCTATGTTATCATTGTACCACTGCTACTTAGTTTACAAACTTCACAACATATGCCAGCGATATAATCAGAATTAATTCTGGTTTGGATTGTCGTGTCAGTCTGTGATGCACCCAGTCGGAAAATTTCAACATGACATCTGTAGAAGTTTATTTGAGTGTTTTGTGACTAGCCAAACCTCCTAAACTTCCTGAGAAAGTGAAGACACGGGCCTGTCTTCCTCGTGATTGTGTCTACGTGCTGGGCATGGGGACGGGTCACCCGAGACGTTAACAACAGGAATTTACAGCTTCTGCCTCTCTCCGCCACCGATCCGTCAATGTGGACCGGTGTGCAGCTTCACCAAAATTTGCACCATGCAGTGAAAAAGGATGGTGCAACAACAAAAATACACTCAGGGACCAGTCTATTGTCCAAACTGGTCACAGTGTCACCGTACTGAGGCAGTGATTAGGGTTGTGGTGGTTGGTTCAAGACTGAATGGTTGCCGGGAAGTCGCTGTTCCTGAACCTGGCGGGGTGGGACTTCAGGTTTCTGTGGCTCCTGCCCGACGGGAGCTGCGAGACAGTGGCACGGCCCTGATGGCGGGGGTCCTCGATGATGTCTTCATGGAGTCTACTGCAGACTAGATCTCAGCAAGGGAGGTTTCAACAGGCCCCTTATTAAATGTTTACACCCACTCTAGCTCTGAGTGGTATCTCAAACAGAACAATTAATTTCATGATTACTGTTCCCTCTAAGCTGCGCGGGTGCACGGCCGCACAGTAACTGAAATGTTCCCTTGCACATAGCCTTTGTTGCCACGCAGATGGAATTCTCTTCTATATAATATTATCATAATTTTGAAATCTGTTAATATAATTGTGAAATATCCTGTAATAAATATGTTAATGAATATAATCCATACAATTTCTAAATAATAAACATACCACAACTATTACTTTGAAACATTTTAGAGCTTCAACGTATGTATATTGTCAGGGTTTCAAGTTACAAATTGTAACAGCAAACCCAGAATGGAAGTTAGTAGCTCATTGTTAATAAGCAGAACGCCAATGCCATCTAGACAAAACACTTTAGTTTTGCCATTGAGCCTATCACTTTTTCTGACTGCCTGACATCGTTTACTTGTGTTGTGAGTTGTGGTTCGTGTTTGTTTGATGTGCATAATTACAAAAAGAGAAACATTTAACGTGCCGTGCGCTTTTCAGGCCATGTAAAAATTTCCTGCTCAGAGCAATGGTTGGTCCATGCAGCTGTAAAAAAAAAAATCAGAAGAAACGTTATGTATCTGTCTGAGTTTTGTTAATGTACCTGCCTCAACCACTTCCTCTGGTAGCTAATTCTATATACGGACCACCCTCTGGGTGAAAAAGTTGCCCCTTGGGTTTCTATTAAATCTCTCCCCTCTCACCTTAAACATTTGCCCCCTGGTTCTTGATTTTCCCCAAACCTGGGGGAAAAATCTGTGTGTGTTCACCCTACCCGTGCCCCTACACTCCAATCTGCCCAACCTCTCTTGGCAACATCCTTAGTAAATCTCCTCTGCATTCTTTCCAGCTCAGGCATTTTTCATACAGCATCTTTCCTACAACTGAACACAATATTCCAAACGCAGCCTCAGCAACAACTTGTACAACTACAACGTAACATCCCAGCTCCCGTACCAACCAATGAGGGCCAGCCTGCCAGCGCCGTCTTCGCCACCCTGTCTACCTGTGTTACCCTTTTCAGGGAACCATGTACCTCTACCCCTGGGTCCCTCTGTTCTACAACACTCCCCAGGGTCCATCCGTTCACTGTGAAGTTCTTGACCCCCTCGCAGCATTAATTTTAAGGATGTAATGCTGAGGCCTTATAAGGCTTTGGTCAGACTGAACCTGGAGGATTGTGAGCAGTTTTGGGCCCCTTGTGGAAGAAAGGCTGGCATTGGAGAGGCTCCAGAGCAGGTTCACGAGGATGATCTCGGGAATGAAAGGGGTTAATGTGTGATGAGTGTTTGATGGCTTTGGGCCTGTACGCAGTGGAGATTAGAAGAATGGGCGGGGGGGGTGGCTGGGGATCCACTGGAACAATGAATACTGAACGGCCCAGATGGAGCGGACGTGGGGAGGATGTTTCCCATAGTGGGGGAGTCTAGGGCCAGAGGGCACAGCCTCAGAATGCACACACATCCCTTTACAACAGAGATGTTCTCCTCACCCCTTTACAACTGAGATGAGGAGAAATTTCTTGAGCCAGAGGGTGTGGAATTCATTGACACAGACGGCTGTGGAGGCCAAGTCATCGGGTGTATGTCTTGACGAAGGGTCCCGGCCTGAAACGTCGACTGTACCTCTTCCTATAGATGCTGCCTATGGAACGCAGCATTTTGTGTGTGTTGCTTGAACTTACAGCAATCTGCAGACCTCCTCGTGTTTGGGTGTATTTAAAGCGAAGTTTGATAGGTTCCTGATTTGTCAGGACATCAAAGGTTATCAGAATCAGGTTTAATATCACCGGCATGTGTAGTGAAATGTGTTTGTCTTTGCAGCAGCAGCACAATGGTAGAAAAACTTGAATTACAGTAGTTAAATTCAATAAGTAGTGCAAAAAAAGGGAAATTAAAAAGGTAGCGAGGTATTCACTGGTTCAATGTCCTTTCAGAAATCTGACGGCAGAGGGAAAGAAGCTGTTCCTGAATCGTTGAGTGTGTGCCTTCAGGCCTCTTCTCCTTCCTGATGGTAGCAGTGAGAAGAGGGCATGTCCTGGGTGATGGATGCCGCCTTTCTGAGGCATCGCTCCCTGAAGATGCCCTGGATACTAGTGCCCACGACGGAGCTGAGTAATAGTGAATGGCAGAGCAGAGTTGATGGGCCGAGTGGCCTAATCCTGCTCCTCTCTAATATGGCCTATGGTCTTTTACTCATCAGGAACCTATCAACATCCACTTTAAATATAACAAGCGACTTGGCCTCCACAGCCGTCAGTGGCCACAGACTCACCGCCCTCTGTCTAAACAAATTCCTTCTCATCTCTGTTCTAAGTGGACTTCACTCTACTCCTCCTTCCCGTTCCTGACCTTTGCTCCCCGAGTCTCCCATCTTGTTTTGCAGACATGGACTGAGATGCTGGCTCTGGGCCACTTAAGGATTAATGGTTGCCGGGGGAATGGTTGGGTCTCCAGGCAACTCAGGAATGGGGGGGGGATGGAACAGCAGAGGGAGTGTTTACATTGGAGGGGGAAGAGGGAGGAGAGGGCAATGACGCTGAGAGAGAGAGGGAGAGATGGAGAAACGGGGAAAAGTAGAGAGTGGCAGAGAGAGAGAGAAAGAGAAGGAGAAAAGGGAGTGAAAACGAGAGGGGAGGCAAGAGTTGCCACGGCAACTGGGAGAGTGAGAGAGGGAGCGAGGGAACAGGGGAGAGGGAGAGTAGGAGGGGGAGAGAGGGAACAGGAGAGGGAGAGAGGGAACAGGAGTGAGGGAGAGGGAGAGTAGGAGGGTGAGAGAGGGAATGAGAGAGGGAGAGAGGGAATGGGGAGAGGGAGGGAGAAAGGGAACAGGAGAGGCAACGTGGGGGGAGGAGAGTGAGAGGGGGAATGAGAGAGGGCATTGGAGAAGGAGTGGGAACAGGAGAGAGTGTGACATGGGCAATAGAGAGGGATACAAAGTGGGAGAGGAAGAGAGAGAGAGAGAGGGGAGAGGGACAGAGAGAGGGATTGGTACCAGGAGAGGGTGGAGGGAGAGATAGAGAAAGAGAGATGATAGAGAGGCATAATGAGAGATAGAGTGATAGATATAGAGAGAGAGAGGGATAGAAAGAGATAGATAAATATAAATAGAGAGAAAGACAGAGAGATATGGAAAGAGGTAGATAGAGAGACATAGGTATATAGAGAGAAAGATAGGGAGAGATGGAGATAGAGATATGGAGAGATAGTGAGAGAGAGAGAGGGAGATATAGATATAGATAGAGAAAGAGATGTAGAGAGAGGGGAGAGAGTAAGAAAGTGGGGCAATGAGAATAAGAGGGAGATGGAGAAAAAAGTGGAAAAGCAGAGCCTAGTAGAGTGCAGGGATTAAAGAGGGAGAGAAGAGAGGGGGCGAGGGAGGGGAGAGAGGGGTGAGGGAGAGGACGGGTAACGATGAGGCAAAGAGATAGAGAGGGTCAGTATCGCAGTGATAGTGGTGAGGAGGTGAAAGGAGATATTGAGGGGGAAGAGAGGAGAGAGTCGTGGAGAGAAAAAGGGATGAGGTGAGAGTTGTGGAGGGAGAGACAACTGAATGGAGGAGAGAGTGGTGGAGAGAGAGATAGGAAAAGGGGATGGAGTGGGGGAGAGAGATGTGGAGAGGAGGGATTGGTGGAGAGAGAGTGAAAGGAAAAGAGGAGAGAGTGGTGGAGATACAGGGTTGGGTAGAGGAGAGGGACGATACAGTGGTGGACAGAGTGTGAAGAGAAGAGAGTGGTGGAGAGAGGGGGAAGATAGAGAGAGAGAGAGAGAGAGAGAGAGAGAGAGAGAGAGAGAGAGAGAGAGAGAGAGGGGAGAGAGAGAACCCGAGGCTAAGAGAGCGGTCAAGGTGCTGGACAGCGGGAGAGAGAGAACCCGAGGCTGAGAGAGCGGTCAAGGTGCTGGACAGCGGGTCGGTGACGGGCTGGGGTCCGGTTCGCCCTGTCCCGGTGTCGAGTGAGACAGAGGGGCACGCAGCCAGAGCGAGAGGCGGCGGGGAGGGGTTGTGGTGCGGGAGCAGGGGAGGGAACATCCCGGAACAGGCAGCCCGGAGCCTCTGTGTGTGTGTGAGAGAGAGAGAGAGGGAGAGGGAAAGAGAGAGCGGGAGAGAGAGAGAGAGGGAGAGGGAGAGAGAGAGAGAGAGAGAGAGAGGGAGAGAGGGAGAGAACTCGTCCACACTCCCGCAGCTCCGGACAGCCGCCTACAGCCGGGACACCAACCAAGAGGCCCCGAGCACCCGGTGGAGTTTCCGAACGAGGACGGTTCATCCCGGAGGTACCGTGAAAAAGTTTAACGTTTTCCTTTTCGGCGTGTGTGGTATCTGAGTCGTTGTTCTCGTTATCTCCCTCCCTCCCTCTCTCTCTCTCTCTGTCTCGGTCTCTCTCTCACTCACTGATTCTCTCTGTATATCTTGTTCTTTGTAACTATCTTCCTCTCACTGATTTTCTCTCCTCTCCCTTTCTCTCTCCACCCCTCTATTCATCCTTTTTCAACGCATTCACATTCTTCTGCTGCTCTCCTCCCCATCCCATTCTCCTCTTGCCCTCTCCTCCTTCCCTTCTCTCTTTCGTCCCTTCCCCTCTTTTTTCACCCCTCCCTCTCTCTTTCTCCCTCTCTCTCCCCCTACCCTCTATTTCCCTCCCTCCTCTGCCATCTCTCTCCACAACCCTCTCCCCTCCTCTCTTTCTTGAGACCCACACACACCACTCCCACTCCCCTCATCTCTTTCACGCTTCTCTTTCCCCTCCCCACTTTCTCCACTTTCCTTCCCTCTATCCCTCTTCCACTATCTCTTTGTTCCCTCCCTCTCTCATCCCTGTTCGTCAAGAGCAAACTTCTCCCCGACCCTGTCCAGGGGTCCTATCGTCCCACTCCCCAAACCCCCACCTCCCCTATTGACCCCTCCCAACTCCCCACTCTCAATCCCCTCTCCTCCCTGCTCTGACTTTTCCCTCCTCTTCACCCCAAACGCTCACTTTCCCTCCCTCCCCTCCGACTCTCACCTTCCCCCCATCCACACTCACTCTGAGACCCTCCCCAGTTCATTCCTCACTCTCCCCTCTCTCCCTCCATCCCACACCATCTCTCAGCTCTTCTGAGACCTCACATCTCCCATCTCCCTCCTAGTCTCGCTAGCTTTCCTCTCTCCTCTCCTCACACTCCATCCCTCCCTCCCTCCAAAACCCTCACCAGCTTTCCTCACTCTCTCTCCGAGACCCTCACTAGCTCTTTCCTCTCTCTCCCTCACCTGTTCGCCTCACTGTCCCTCCCAGACCCTCGCCAGCTTTCCTAACTCATTCTCTCCCTCTGTCTCTCCCCTCTCTGCCCCACACTCTCCCTTGCCATCTTTACTCAGACTCTCTCTCCCGCTGAGACCCCAGCCAGTTTTCTATCTCTCCCTCTCTCTCTATCCCTTTCTCTATCCCTCTCTCGCTCTTCCTCTCTCTCCCCATTTCTCCCCTCTCCCATACCCTGTGTTTCCCTCCCTCCGCTGCTCTTCCTCTCTCCACTCCCCTCAGCTTCTCCCTCCTATTTTTCTCCACACACTTTCCCCTGTTATTCACTCCTCTTCTTCCCACTTTTTCCGCCTCACACTCTAACACCGCGCTCCATCTCCTGTCCCCTCTCACCATTCCCCGTCTTTTCCCCTCACTCTACTACAACACCCTCTCCTATCCCCTCTGCCCTTCCCGCTGTTTCCCTCCCTCTACTCTCCTTCTCTCCACTCCCCCTCACCTTCTACCCCTCCTGTATTTTTCCGCACACTCCCCCTCTCCTTCCCAATTTCTCCACCACAGGCTCTACCCCCTCTCTCCATCACCGTCCTCTTTCTCCACACACTCACCACTCCCCCTCTCCTCGTTCTCCACTTCACATTCTCTCCTTCCCCCGTTTCACTATCCCCCTTTCCTCCTTCCCTCTCTGATCCCTGTTGTCCAAGAACTCACTTACCCCCCTCATCCAGTCATTCTGTCCCCTTCCCTTCCCAAATCCCTCACTCTCGATCCCCTCTCCCCTCTGCTCTGACCTTTCCCTGACCTCTTCACCCCCAGCTCTCACCTTCCCCCCACTTACCCTCTCTTCCTCCGAGTTCCTCTCTACCACTCTGCCTCTCTCTTTCTCCCCTCCCTCCACTTTCCCTCTCTCTCCCTCTCTCACTCCCTCCCTCAGTCTCGCTCACCCTCTCCGAGACACTCGCCAGCTTTATCCTCACTACCCCTCTTTCTCCCCGAGACCCTTATCCTTCAGAGAGTGCCAGCTATCCCCCTCTCCCTCTCCCTGTCTCTCTCCCTCCAAGTTCCTCACCAGCTTTCCTCCCTCTCCCTCCATTCTCTCCAGCTCACCCTCCCTATCTCTCCCTGTCCCCTCTCCTTACCTCTCCTTCTCCCCTATTTCTCTCCTTCCTTCCCTCGCTCCCTCCCTCTTACTCTCCCTCCATCATTATCTCCCTCTCTCTCTCTGTCCTCACTCTGCCCCTTGCTCTCACTCACTCCTCTCTCTCTCCCTCTTTCTGTTCCTCTCCTTCCCTCTCTCCCTCACTCTCCCTGCATCTTTCTCTTCCTCGCTCCTTCTCACTCTCTCATTCACTCTCCTTGTCTCTCTGTGTCCTCACTCTGCCTCTCACTCTCACTTCAACCCTCACCAGCTCTGTCCCAACTACCCCTCACTCTCTGTCACCCCCAGACCCTCGTTAACTTTATCCTCACTGCCTCACTCCCAGACCCTCAGCACTCTGTCCTCACTCTGCCCCTCACTCTCTCTCTCACTCTTAGACCCTCGGCAACTCTTGCCATCACTCACAATCTCCCCGCTCCCTCCTCCCCGCTCACCGCTCCCTCCTCCCCCGCTCCCTCCTCCCTCCTCCCCGCTCCCTCCTTCCTCCTCTCCACTCCCCGCTCCTTCCTCCCCGCTCCCTCCTCCCTGCTCCCCGCTCCCTCCTCCCCCTCCCCGCTCCCTCCTCCCTCCTCCCCCTCCCCGCTCCCTCCTCCCCGCTCCCTCCTCCCCTCCCCGCTCCCTCCTCCCTCCTCCCCCGCTCCCTCCTTCCTCCTCCCCACTCCCCGCTCCTTCCTCCCCGCTCCCTCCTCCCCCTCCCCGCTCCCTCCTCCCACGCTCCCTCCTTCCTCCTCCCCACTCCCCGCTCCCTCCTCCCCCTCCCCGCTCCCTCCTCCCTCCTCCCGCTCCCCGCTCCCTCCTCCCCCGCTCCCTCCTCCCCCTCCCCACTCCCTCCTCCCTCCTCCCCCGCTCCCTCCTTCCTCCTCCCCACTCCCCGCTCCTTCCTCCCCGCTCCCTCCTCCCCCTCCCCGCTCCCTCCTCCCACGCTCCCTCCTTCCTCCTCCCCACTCCCCGCTCCCCGCTCCCTCCTCCCTCCTCCCCGCTCCCTCCTTCCTCCTCTCCACTCCCCGCTCCTTCCTCCCCGCTCCCTCCTCCCTGCTCCCCGCTCCCTCCTCCCCCTCCCCGCTCCCTCCTCCCTCCTCCCCCCCCGCTCCCTCCTCCCCCGCTCTCTCCTCCCTCCTCCCCCGCTTCCTACTTCCTCCTCCCCACTCCCCGCTCCTTCCTCCCCGCTCCCTCCTCCCTGCTCCCCGCTCCCTCCTTCCCCTCCCCGCTCCCTCCTCCCTCCTCCCCCTCCCCGCTCCCTCCTCCCCCGCTCCCTCCTTCCTCCTCCCCACTCCCCGCTCCTTCCTCCCCGCTCCCTCCTCCCTGCTCCCCGCTCCCTCCTCCCTGCTCCCCGCTCCCTCCTTCCCCTCCCCGCTCCCTCCTCCCTCCTCCCCCTCCCCGCTCCCTCCTCCCCCGCTCCCTCCTCCCTCCTCCCCCGCTCCCTCCTTCCTCCTCCCCACTCCCCGCTCCTTCCTCCCCGCTCCCCGCTGCCGACACAGTGCCCCCGCCTGCCCTGTGTGAGCAGCGCATCGGATCGAGGCGCTGGAGGAGAGCTCGACTCCGCTGTCCAAACACCACATTCCAAGCGTGTCCCAGCATACTTCCAGTCCAAGAACAAACCCCCCTGAACACAAAACCCAGAAACAGATCTGCGCTCCGATAACAGCAGCGGCTGCGCCTTCTGTCTGACCAGTCGCTCCTCACCTTGTTCTCCCTGCATCGGCAGCTTGCGCCCTCACAGCGGAGGTTAGACCCGAGGGGAGACCCGCCGGGGGACGGGGGTCGGGGCACAGGCATTCTCGGAGATCTGGGGCCACCGGTTCAGCGGGGGGAGAGAGGGAGCCGTGAGGGTGAAGGGAAATCGAGAGGCGGGCGGGGAGGGAGGGGGGGGGGTCACAGAGATGGGGAGGAGTGGAGAAGAGGGAAGGGGTCACAGAGAAGGGGAGGGAGGGGTGACAGAGGTGGGGAGGGACGGATTCACAGAGATGGGGAGGTGTATAGGGGAACGAAGGGGTCATGGAGATGGGGAGAGGCGCAGGAGAGGGAGGGGGTCACAGCGATGGGGTGGGGTGTAGGGGAAGGCGGGGGTCATAGAGATGGGGTGGGTGTAGGGGAGGGAGGGGGTCACAGAGATGGGGTGGGGTGTAGGGGAAGTCGGGGGTCATAGAGATGGGGTGGGGTGTAAGGGAGGGAGGGGACACAGAGACTGGGAGAGGCGTAGAGGAGGGAGGGGGGGTCACAGTGACAGGCAGGGGTGTATGAGCCTGAGGGGGTTACGGAGCTGGGAGGGGTGAACGATTCGAAGGGGATTACGTAGAAGTGGGAGGGAGAATGTTACCGAGACAAGGAGGGGTTTAGGGGAGGGAGGGAGGGGGTTGCAGAGACGGGGAGGGGTGTAAGAACCACAGAGAGTACAGAGATAGGGAGGGATAACGAGCCGGAGGGGATTACGGAGATGGGGAGGGGTGTACGAGCAGGAGGAGGTTACAGAGCTGGGGAGGAGTGTACGAGCAGGAGGGGATTACGGAGATGGGGAGGGGTGTATGAGCCAGTGGGGATTACGGAGGTGGGGAGGGGTGTACGAGCAGGAGGGAGTTACGAAGATGGGGAGGGGTGTACGAGCAGGAGGGGGTTACGAAGATGGGAGGGGTATACGAGCAGGAGGGGATTACGGAGATGGGGAGGGGTGTATGAGCCAGTGGGGATTACGGAGATTGGGAGGGGTGTACGAGCAGGAGGGAGTTGCGGAGATGGGGAGGGGTGTACGACCAGGAGGGGATTACGGAGATGGGGAGGGGTGTATGAGCCTGTGGGGGTTATGGAGATGGGGAGGGGTGTATGAACTAATGCTGTGGGGAGTACAGACAGGAAACTGCAGGGTAAACTGTGACATTTGAGGACAGACACAGTAAAACCGTTGTGAGTGTTTTGAAGATTATCCACAACTATAATTGTCACATCTGGGTGTGGGGGTGGGGGGTGGACGCCTGTTGGAAGAAAGGTCCGGAAAGTACCAGAATGGTGAGACGGTGTGCAAGAAGCTTCACTCTGCCTCTGATTTCAGGGGAGCGTGATGGGAGGGTGTGGAGGGAGCTTCACTCTGTGTCTGACCCCGGGAGTTTGTGATGGGACGGTGTGGAGGGAGCTTCACTCTGTGTCTGACCCCGGGAGTGTGTGATGGGACGGTGTGGAGGGAGATTCACTCTGTGTCTGACCCCGGGAGTGTGTGATGGGACGGTGTGGAGGGAGATTCACTCTGTGTCTGACCCCGGGAGTGTGTGATGGGACGGTGTGGAGGGAGCTTCACTCTGTGTCTGACCCCGGGACAGTGTGATAGGACAGTGTGGAGGGAGCTTCACTCTGTGTCTGACCCCGGGAGTGTGTGATGGGACAGTGTGGAGGGAGATTCACTCTGTGTCTGACCCCGGGAGTGTGTGATGGGACGGTGTGGAGGGAGATTCACTCTGTGTCTGACCCCGGGAGTGTGTGATGGGACAGTGTGGAGGGAGTTTCACTCCGCTCTCTGCAGGCAGTACAGCCACTCTGTTGGAGGAGGAAGAGTTTGAAATGTGGATGAGGTGCCAAACGAGAGGCTGCGCTGTCCCCCATCTTGAGGTTTGTGAAGAAGGCATCTGGCACGCTGGCCTTCCTGGGACGGGACACTGAGTACAGGAGTTGGGACGTCCCGTTACACCTGTACAAGTCGTCGGTGAGACCGCACTCGGAGTATTGTGTGCAGTTCTGGTCACCCAGCTATCGGAAGGATGTCATTAAGCTGGAGCGGGGCAGGAAAGATTCACCAGGATGTTCCTGGGACTGGAGGGATTGAGTTATAAGGAGAGGCTGGACAGACTGGGACTGTCTTCCCTGGAGTGAAGGAGGTTGAGAGGTGACCTTAAAGAGGTTTATAAAACCGTGAGGGGCGTAGGTAAACAAGGAATGCAGAGAAGGTGGATGGTCATAGTCTTTCTCCCCAGGGGGAGAGGAGTCTAAAAGTTGAGCTCACAGGTTTTCGCTGAGAGGGGAGAGATTTAAAGGGGAACTTTTTCACCCAGAGGGTGGTCCCTATATGGAATGAGCTGCCAGAGGGAGTGGCTGAGGCCGGTAGAGGGACAACGTTTGAAAGTCGCTTGGACAGGCACCTGGATAGGAAAGGTTTAGAGGAGACGGGCCAAACACAGGCCAATGGGACCAGCTCAGGAACACAGCCGGGTCAGTATAGACCGATTGATGGACGAGCCTGTAACACTGTGTAAACATACCCAGCTGTGTGCAGGGACACTGGGGAGCACATCTGGGTTTACGTTCCTCTTGAACGGCGGGGGGTGGGGGATCTCCTCCCCAATCCCTGCATTTTAACCCATTGGCTCCCACCAGACAGAAGCACGCCAGTTTAGAGCAAGGGGGCACAGGATTCCTCCCAACCTGTCTGTCCCAACACACACCTTCCCGCTCCTCTCTTCTGTAGAAGAGAGGGAAGCAGGGTTGCCACTGTCCGACTCTGTGAACCATGCCCTCGCGGGTAAAGAAGGCGTCTGGCATGTCAGCCTTCACCGGTCAGGGCACTGGGTGGTTAATCTTCACAATTACCTCTTCCGAAAATGATAACCAAAGACAACCACCACTCTCTACCCACAGCCCTGTGTCAGTCCTCAAACTAATCCCACTGTCCCACTCTCTCCCCATAGCTGTGTGTCAGTCCCCAAACTAATCCCACTGTCCCACTCTCTCCCCACAGCTCTGTGTCAGTCCCCAAACTAATACCACAGTCCCACTCTCTCACCACACCCCTGTGTCAGTCCCCAAACAAATCCCACTGCCCCACTCTCTCCCCACAGCCGTGTCAGTCCCCAAACTAATCCCACTGTTCCACATTCTCACCACAGCCCTGTGTCTGTCCCCAAACTAATCCCACTGTCCCACTCTCTCCCCACAGCCCTGTGTCAGTCCCCAAACTAATCCCACTGTCCCAGTCTCTCCCCACAGCCCTGTGTCAGTCCTAAAACTAATTCCACTGTTCCACATTCTCACCACAGCCCTGTGTCATTCCCCAAACTAATCCCACTATCAAACTCTCTCCCCACAGCCCTGTGTCTGTCCCCAAACTAATCCCACTGTCCCACTCTCTCCCCACAGCCCTGTGTCAGTCCCCAAACTAATCCCACTGTCCCACTCTCTCCCCACAGCCCTGTGTCAATACCCAAACAAATCCCACTGTCCCACTCTCTCCCCATAGCCCTGTGTCAGTCCCCAAACTAATCCCACTGTCCCACTCTCTCCCCACAGCCTGTGTCAGTCCCCAGACTAATCCCACAGTCCCACTCTCTCCCCACAGCTCTGTGTCAGTCGCCAAACTAATCCCACTGTCCCACTCTCTCCCGACATCCCTGTGTCATTCCCCAAACTAATCTACTGTTCCACACTCTCCCCATAGCCCTGTGTCAGTCCCCAAACTAATCCCACTGTCCCACTCTCTCCCCACAGCCTGTGTCAGTCCCCAGACTAATCCCACTGTCCCACTCTCTCCCCACAGCTCTGTGTCAGTCGCCAAACTAATCCCACTGTCCCACTCTCTCCCCACAGCCCTGTGTCAGTCCCCAAACTAATCCCACTGTCCCACTCTCTCCCCACAGCCCTGTGTCTGTCCCCAAACTAATCCCACTGTCCGACTCTCTCTCCACAGCACTGTGTCAGTCCCCAAACTAATCCCACTGTCCCACTCTCTCCCCACAGTCCTGTGTCAGTCCCCAAACTAATCCCACTGTCCCACTCTCTCCCCACAGCCCTGTGTCTGTCCCCAAACTAATCCCACTGTCCCACTCTCTCCCCACAGCCCTGTGTCTGTCCCCAAACTAATCCCACTGTCCCACTCTCTCCCCACAGTCCTGTGTCAGTCCCCAAACTAATCCCACTGTCCCACTCTCTCCCCACAGTCCTGTGTCAGTCCCCAAACTAATCCCACTGTCCCACTCTCTCCCCACAGCCTGTGTCAGTCCCCAGACTAATCCCACTGTCCCACTCTCTCCCCACAGTCCTGTGTCAGTCCCCAGACTAATCCCACTGTCCCACTCTCTCCCCACAGCCCTGTGTCAGTCCCCAAACTAATCCCACTCTCTCCCCACAGCCCTGTGTCTGTCCCCAAACTAATCCCACTCTCCCACTCTCTCCCCACAGCCCTGTGTCAGTCCTCAAACTAATCCCACTGTCCCACTCTCTCCCCACAGCCCTGTGTCAGTCCCCAAACTAATCCCACGGCCCCACTATCTCCCCACAGCCCTGTGTCAGTCCTCAAACTAATCCCACTGTCCCACTCTCTCCCCATAGCTGTGTGTCAGTCCCCAAACTAATCCCACTGTCCCACTCTCTCCCCACAGCCCTGTGTCAGTCCCCAAACTAATCCCACTGTCCCACTCTCTCCCCACACCCCTGTGTCAGTCCCCAAACTAATCCCACTGCCCCACTCTCTCCCCACAGCCGTGTCAATCCCCAAACTAATCCCACTGTTCCACATTCTCACCACAGCCCTGTGTCTGTCCCCAAACTAATCCCACTGTCCCACTCTCTCCCCACAGCCCTGTGTCAGTCCCCAAACTAATCCCACTGTCCCAGTCTCTCCCCACAGCCCTGTGTCAGTCCCCAAACTAATCCCACTGTTCCACATTCTCACCACAGCCCTGTGTCTGTCCCCAAACTAATCCCACTGTCCCACTCTCTCCCCACAGCCCTGTGTCTGTCCCCAAACTAATCCCACTGTCCCACTCTCTCCCCACAGCCCTGTGTCAGTCCCCAAACTAATCCCACTGTCCCACTCTCTCCCCACAGCCCTGTGTCAGTCCCCAAACTAATCCCACTGTACCACTCTCTCCCCACAGCCCTGTGTCAATACCCAAACTAATCCCACTGTCCCACTCTCTCCCCACAGCCCTGTGTCAGTCCCCAAACTAATCCCACTGTTCCACACTCTCCCCACAGCCCTGTGTCATTCCCCAAACTAATCCGACTGTTCCACACTCTCCCCAGAGCCCTGTGTCAGTCCCCAAACTAATCCCACTGTACCACTCTCTCCCCACAGCCTGCGTCAATCCCCAGACTAATCCCACAGTCCCACTCTCTCCCCACAGCCCTGTGTCAGTCGCCAAACTAATCCCACTGTCCCACTCTCTCCCCACAGCCCTGTGTCAGTCGCCAAACTAATCCCACTATCCCACTCTCTCCCCACAGCCCTGTGTCAGTCCCCAAACTAATCCTACTGTCCCACTCTCTCCCCACAGCCCTGTGTCTGTCCCCAAACTAATCCCACTGTCCAACTCTCTCTCCACAGCCCTGTGTCAGTCCCCAAACTAATCCCACTGTCCCACTCTCTCCCCACAGCCCTGTGTCAGTCCCCAAACTAATCCCACTGTCCCACTCTCTCCCCACAGCCCTGTGTCAGTCCCCAGACTAATACCACTGTCCCACTCTCTCCCCACAGTCCTGTGTCAGTCCCCAAACTAATCCCACTGTCCCACTCTCTCCCCACAGTCCTGTGTCAGTCCCCAAACTAATCCCACTGTCCCACTCTCTCCCCACAGCCTGTGTCAGTCCCCAGACTAATCCCACTGTCCCAGTCTCTCGCCACAGCCCTGTGTCTGTCCCCAAACTAATCCCACTGTCCCACTCTCTCGCCACAGCCTGTGTCAGTCCCCAGACTAATCCCACTGTCCCACTCTCTCCCCACAGTCCTGTGTCAGTCCCCAAACTAATCCCACTGTCCCACTCTCTCCCCACCGTCCTGTGTCAGTCCCCAAACTAATCCCACTGTCCCACTCTCTCCCCAAAGGCCTGTGTCAGTCCCCAAACTAATCCCACTGTCCCACTCTCTCCCCACAGCCCTGTGTCAGTCCCCAGACTAATCCCACTGTCCCACTCTCTCCCCACAGCCCTGTGTCAGTCCCCAGACTAATCCCACTGTCCCACTCTCTCCCCACAGCGCTGTGTCAGTTCCCAGACTAATCCCACTGTCCCACTCTCTCCCCACAGCCCTGTGTCAGTCCCCAGACTAATCCCACTGTCCCACTCTCTCCTCACAGACCTGTGTCAGTCCCCAAACTAATCCCATTGTCCCACCCTCTCCCTACAGCCCTGTGTCAGTCCCCAAACTAATCCCACGGCCCCACTCCCTCCCCACAGCCCTGTGTCAGTCCTCAAACTAATCCCACTGTCCCACTCTCTCCCCACAGCCCTGTGTCAGTCCCCAAACTAATCCCACGGCCCCACTCTCTCCCCACAGCCCTGTGTCAGTCCTCAAACTAATCCCACTGTCCCACTCTCTCCCCACAGCCCTGTGTCAGTCCCCAAACTAATCCCACGGCCCCAGTCTCTCCCCACAGCCCTGTGTCAGTCCTCAAACTAATCCCACTGTCCCACTCTCTTCCCATAGCTGTGTGTCAGACCCAAACTAATCCCACTGTCCCACTCTCTCCCCACAGCTCTGTGTCAGTCCCCAAACTAATCCCACTGTCCCACTCTCTCCCCACACCCCTATGTCAGTCCCCAAACAATTCCCACTGCCCCACTCTCTCCCCACAGCCGTGTCAGTCCCCAAACTAATCCCACTGTTCCACATTCTCACCACAGCCCTGTGTCTGTCCCCAAACTAATCCCACTATCCCACTCTCTCCCCACAGCCCTGTGTCTGTCCCCAAACTAATCCCACTGTCCCACTCTCTCCCCACAGCCCTGTGTCTGTCCCCAAACTAATCCCACTGTCCCACTCTCTCCTCACAGCCCTGTGTCAGTCCCCAAACTAATCCCATTGTCCCACCCTCTCCCTACAGCCCTGTGTCAGTCCCCAAACTAATCCCACGGCCCCACTCCCTCCCCACAGCCCTGTGTCAGTCCTCAAACTAATCCCACTGTCCCACTCTCTCCCCACAGCCCTGTGTCAGTCCCCAAACTAATCCCACGGCCCCACTCGCTCCCCACAGCCCTGTGTCAGTCCTCAAACTAATCCCACTGTCCCACTCTCTCCCCACAGCCCTGTGTCAGTCCCCAAACTAATCCCACGGCCCCACTCTCTCCCCACAGCCCTGTGTCAGTCCTCAAACTAATCCCACTGTCCCACTCTCTCCCCATAGCTGTGTGTCAGTCCCAAAACTAATCCCACTGTTCCACATTCTCACCACAGCCCTGTGTCTGTCCCCAAACTAATCCCACTGTCCCACTCTCTCCCCACAGCCCTGTGTCAGTCCCCAAACTAATCCCACTGTCCCAGTCTCTCCCCACAGCCCTGTGTCAGTCCTAAAACTAATCCCACTGTTCCACATTCTCACCACAGCCCTGTGTCATTCCCCAAACTAATCCCACTATCCCACTCTCTCCCCACAGCCCTGTGTCTGTCCCCAAACTAATCCCACTGTCCCACTCTCTCCCCACAGCCCTGTGTCTGTCCCCAAACTAATCCCACTGTCCCACTCTCTCCCCACAGCCCTGTGTCAGTCCCCAAACTAATCCCACTGTCCCACTCTCTCCCCACAGCCCTGTGTCAATATCCAAACTAATCCCACTGTCCCACTCTCTCCCCATAGCCCTGTCTCAGTCCCCAAACTAATCCCACTGTCCCACTCTCTCCCCACAGCCTGTGTCAGTCCCCAGACTAATCCCACAGTCCCACTCTCTCCCCACAGCTCTGTGTCAGTCGCCAAACTAATCCCACTGTCCCACTCTCTCCCGACATCCCTGTGTCATTCCCCAAACTAATCTACTGTTCCACACTCTCCCCATAGCCCTGTGTCAGTCCCCAAACTAATCCCACTGTCCCACTCTCTCCCCACAGCCTGTGTCAGTCCCCAGACTAATCCCACTGTCCCACTCTCTCCCCACAGCTCTCTGTCAGTCGCCAAACTAATCCCACTGTCCCACTCTCTCCCCACAGCCCTGTGTCAGTCCCCAAACTAATCCCACTGTCCCACTCTCTCCCCACAGCCCTGTGTCTGTCCCCAAACTAATCCCACTGTCTGACTCTCTCTCCACAGCACTGTGTCAGTCCCCAAACTAATCCCACTGTCCCACTCTCTCCCCACAGCCCTGTGTCAGTCCCCAAACTAATCCCACTGTCCCACTCTCTCCCCACAGCCCTGTGTCTGTCCCCAAACTAATCCCACTGTCCCACTCTCTCCCCACAGCCCTGTGTCTGTCCCCAAACTAATCCCACTGTCCCACTCTCTCCCCACAGCCTGTGTCAGTCCCCAGACTAATCCCACTGTCCCACTCTCTCCCCACAGTCCTGTGTCAGTCCCCAAACTAATCCCACTGTCCCACTCTCTCCCCACAGTCCTGTGTCAGTCCCCAAACTAATCCCACTGTCCCACTCTCTCCCCACAGCCTGTGTCAGTCCCCAGACTAATCCCACTGTCCCACTCTATCCCCACAGTCCTGTGTCAGTCCCCAGACTAATCCCACTGTCCCACTCTCTCCCCACAGCCCTGTGTCAGTCCCCAAACTAATCCCACTCTCTCCCCACAGCCCTGTGTCTGTCCCCAAACTAATCCCACTCTCCCACTCTCTCCCCACAGCCCTGTGTCAGTCCTCAAACTAATCCCACTGTCCCACTCTCTCCCCACAGCCCTGTGTCAGTCCCCAAACTAATCCCACGGCCCCACTCTCTCCCCACAGCCCTGTGTCAGTCCTCAAACTAATCCCACTGTCCCACTCTCTCCCCATAGCTGTGTGTCAGTCCCCAAACTAATCCCACTGTCCCAGTCTCTCCCCACAGCCCTGTGTCAGTCCCCAAACTAATCCCACTGTCCCACTCTCTCCCCACACCCCTGTGTCAGACCCCAAACTAATCCCACTGCCCCACTCTCTCCCCACAGCCGTGTCAATCCCCAAACTAATCCCACTGTTCGACATTCTCACCACAGCCCTGTGTCTGTCCCCAAACTAATCCCACTGTCCCACTCTCTCCCCACAGCCCTGTGTCAGTCCCCAAACTAATCCCACTGTCCCAGTCTCTCCCCACAGCCCTGTGTCAGTCCCCAAACTAATCCCACTGTTCCACATTCTCACCACAGCCCTGTCTCTGTCCCCAAACTAATCCCACTGTCCCACTCTCTCCCCACAGCCCTGTGTCTGTCCCCAAACTAATCCCACTGTCCCACTCTCTCCCCACAGCCCTGTGTCTGTCCCCAAACTAATCCCACTGTCCCACTCTCTCCCCACAGCCCTGTGTCAGTCCCCAAACTAATCCCACTGTCCCACTCTCTCCCCACAGCCCTGTGTCAATACCCAAACTAATCCCACTGTCCCACTCTCTCCCCACAGCCCTGTCAGTCCCCAAACTAATCCCACTGTTCCACACTCTCCCCACAGCCCTGTGTCATTCCCCAAACTAATCCGACTGTTCCACACTCTCCCCATAGCCCTGTGTCAGTCCCCAAACTAATCCCACTGTCCCACTCTCTCCCCACAGCCTGCGTCAATCCCCAGACTAATCCCACAGTCCCACTCTCTCCCCACAGCCCTGTGTCAGTCGCCAAACTCATCCCACTGTCCCACTCTCTCCCCACAGCCCTGTGTCAGTCGCCAAACTAATCCCACTGTCCCACTCTCTCCCCACAGCCCTGTGTCAGTCCCCAAACTAATCCCACTGTCCCACTCTCTCCCCACAGCCCTGTGTCTGTCCCCAAACTAATCCCACTGTCCAACTCTCTCTCCACAGCCCTGTGTCAGTCCCCAAACTAATCCCACTGTCCCACTCTCTCCCCACAGCCCTGTGTCAGTCCCCAAACTAATCCCACTGTCCCACTCTCTCCCCACAGCCTGTGTCAGTCCCCAGACTAATACCACTGTCCCACTCTCTCCCCACAGTCCTGTGTCAGTCCCCAAACTAATCCCACTGTCCCACTCTCTCCCCACAGCCTGTGTCAGTCCCCAGACTAATCCCACTGTCCCAGTCTCTCCCCACAGCCCTGTGTCTGTCCCCAAACTAATCCCACTGTCCCACTCTCTCCCCACAGCCTGTGTCAGTCCCCAGACTAATCCCACTGTCCCACTCTCTCCCCACAGTCCTGTGTCAGTCCCCAAACTAATCCCACTGTCCCACTCTCTCCCCACAGTCCTGTGTCAGTCCCCGGACTAATGCCACTGTCCCACTCTCTCCCCACAGCCCTGTGTCAGTCCCCAAACTAATCCCACTGTCCCACTCTCTCCCCAAAGGCCTGTGTCAGTCCCCAAACTAATCCCACTGTCCCACTCTCTCCCCACAGCCCTGTGTCAGTCCCCAGACTAATCCCACTGTCCCACTCTCTCCCCACAGCCCTGTGTCAGTCCCCAGACTAATCCCACTGTCCCACTCTCTCCCCACAATCCTGTGTCAGTCCCCAAACTAATCCCACTGTCCCACTCTCTCCCCACAGCCCTGTGTCAGTCCCCAGACTAATCCCACTGTCCCACTCTCTCCCCACAGCCCTGTGTCAGTCCCCAGACTAATCCCACTGTCCCACTCTCTCCCCACAGCCCTGTGTCAGTCCCCAAACTAATCCCACAGTCCCACTCTCTCCGCACAGCCTATGTCAGTCCCCAGTCTAATCCCACTGTCCCACTCTCTCCCCACAGTCCTGTGTCAGTCCCCAAACTAATCCCACTGTCCCACTCTCTCCCCACAGTCCTGTGTCAGTCCCCAAACTAATCCCACTGTCCCACTCTCTCCCCACAGCCTGTGTCAGTCCCCAGACTAATCCCACGGTCCCACTCTCTCCCCACAGCCCTGTGTCAGTCCCCAAACTAATCACACTGCCCCACTCTCTCCCCACAGCCGTGTCAGTCCCCAAACTAATCCCACTGTTCCACATTCTCACCACAGCCCTGTGTCTGTCCCCAAACTAATCCCACTGTCCCACTCTCTCCCCACAACCCTGTGTCAGTTCCAAAACTCATCCCACTGTCCAAATTTATCCCCACAGCCCTGTGTCAGTCCCCAAACTCATCCCACTGTCCCACTCTCTCCCCACAGCCCTGTGTCAGTCCCCAAACTAATCCCACTGTCCCACTCTTTCCCCACAGCCGATGTCAGTCCCCAGTCTAATCCCACTGTCCCACTCTCTCCCCACAGCCCTGTGTCAGTCCCCAAACTAATCCCACTGTCCCACTCTCTCCCCACAGCCCTGTGTCAGTCCCCAAACTAATCCCACTGTCCCAGTCTCTCCCCACAGCCCTGTGTCAGTCCCCAAACTAATCCCACTGTCCCACTCTCTCCCCACAGCCCTGTGTCAGTCCCCAAACTAATCCCACTGTCCCACTCTCTCCCCACAGCCCTGTGTCAGTCCCCAAACTAATCCCACTGTCCCACTCTCTCCCCACAGCCCTGTGTCAGTCCCCAAACTAATCCCACTGTCCCACTCTCTCCCCACAGCCCTGTGTCTGTCCCCAAACTAATCCCACTGTCCCACTCTCTCCCCACAGCCCTGTGTCAGTCCCCAAACTAATCCCACTGTCCCACTCTCTCCCCACAGCCCTGTGTCATTCCCCAAACTAATCCCACTGTCCCACTCTCTCCCCACAGCCCTGTGTCAGTCCCCAAACTAATCCCACTGTCCCACTCTCTCCCCACAGCCCTGTGTCAGTCCCCAAACTAATCCCACTGTCCCACTCTCTCCCCACAGCCCTGTGTCAGTCCCCAAACTAATCCCACTGTCCCACTCTCTCCCCACAGCCCTGTGTCAGTCCCCAAACTAATCCCACTGTCCCACTCTCTCCCCACAGCCCTGTGTCAGTCCCCAAACTAATCCCACTGTCCCACTCTCTCCCCACAGTCCCTGTGTCAGTCCCCAAACTAATCCCACTGTCCCACTCTCTCCCCACAGCCCTGTGTCAGTCCCCAGACTATTCCCACTGTCCCACTCTCTCCCCACAGTCCTGTGTCAGTCCCCAAACTAATCCCACTGTCCCACTCTCTCCCCACAGCCCTGTGTCAGTCCCCAAACTAATCCCACTGTCCCACTCTCTCCCCACAGCCCTGTGTCAGTCCCCAGACTAATCCCACTGTCCCACTCTCTCCCCACAGCCCTGTGTCAGTCCCCAGACTAATCCCACTGTCCCACTCTCTCCCCACAGCCCTGTGTCAGTCCCCAAACTAATCACACTGTCCCACTCTCTCCCCACAGCCCTGTGTCAGTCCCCAAACTAATCCCACTGTCCCACTCTCTCCCCACAGCCCTGTGTCAGTCCCCAAACTAATCCCACTGTCCCACTCTCTCCCCACAGCCCTGTGTCAGTCCCCAAACTAATCCCACTGTCCCACTCTCTCCCCACAGCCCTGTGTCAGTCCCCAGACTAATCCCACTGTCCCACTCTTTCCCCACAATCCTGTGTCAGTGCCCAAACTAATCACACTGTCCCACTCTCTCCCCACAGCCCTGTGTCAGTCCCCAGACTAATCCCACTGTCCCACTCTCTCCCCACAGCCCTGTGTCAGTCCCCAAACTAATCCCACTGTCCCACTCTCTCCCCACAGCCCTGTGTCAGTCCCCAAACTAATCCCACTGTCCCACTCTCTCCCCACAGCCCTGTGTCAGTCCCCAAACTAATCCCACTGCCCCACTCTCTCCCCACAGCCGTGTCAGTCCCCAAACTAATCCCACTGTTCCACATTCTCACCACAGCCCTGTGTCTGTCCCCAAACTAATCCCACTGTCCCACTCTCTCCGCACAGCCCTGTGTCAGTCCCCAAACTAATCTCACTGTCCCACTCTCTCCCCACAGCCCTGTGTCAGTCCCCAAACTAACCCCACTGTCCCACTCTCTCCCCACAGCCCTGTGTCAGTCCCCAAACTAATCCCATGGCCCCACTCTCTCCCCACAGCCCTGTGTCAGTCCTCAAACTAATCCCACTGTCCCACTCTCTCCCCACAGCCCTGTGTCAGTCCCCAGACTAATCCCACTGTCCCACTCTCTCCCCACAGCCCTGTGTCAGTCCCCAAACTAATCCCACTGTCCCACTCTCTCCCCACAGCCTGTGTCAGTCCCCAGACTAATCCCATTGTCCCAGTCTCTCCCCACAGTCCTGTGTCAGTCCCCAAACTAATCCCACTGTCCCACTCTCTCCCCACAGTCCTGTGTCAGTCCCCAGACTAATCCCACTGTCCCACTCTCTCCCCACACCCGTGTCAGTCCACAAACTAATCCCACTGCCCCACTCTCTCCCCACAGCCGTGTCAGTCCCCAAACTAATCCCACTGTTCCACATTCTCACCACAGCCCTGTGTCTGTCCCCAAACTAATCCCACTGTCCCACTCTCTCCGCACAGCCCTGTGTCAGTCCCCAAACTAATCTCACTGTCCCACTCTCTCCCCACAGCCCTCTGTCAGTCCCCAAACTAATCCCACTGTTCCACACTCTCCCCACAGCCCTGTGTCAGTCACCAAACTAAGCCCACTGTCCCACTCTCTCCCCACAGCCCGGTGTCAGTCCCCAAACTAATCCCACGGCCCCACTCTCTCCCCACAGCCCTGTGTCAGTCCTCAAACTAATCCCACTGTCCCACTCTCCTCCCACAGCCCTGTGTCAGTCCCCAAACTAATCCCACTGTCCCACTCTCTCCCCACAGCCTGTGTCAGTCCCCAGACTAATCCCACAGTCCCACTCTCTCCCCACAGTCCTGTGTCAGTCCCCAAACTAATCCCACTGTCCCACTCTCTCCCGACAGCCGTGTCAGTCCCCAAACTAATCCTACTGTCCCACTCTCTCCCCACAGCCCTGTGTCAGTCCCCAAACGAATCCCACTGTCCCACTCTCTCCCCACAGCCCTGTGTCAGTCCCCAAACTAATCCCACTGTCCCACTCTCTCCCCACAGCCCTGTGTCATTCCCTAAAGTAATCCCAAGGCCCCACTCTCTCCCCACAGCCCTGTGTCAGTCCCCAAACTAATCCCACTATCCCACTCTCTCTGCACAGCCCTGTGTCAGTCCCCAAACTAACCCCACTGTCCCACTCTCTCCCCACAGCCCTGTGTCAGTCCCCAAACTAATCCCACGGCCCCTCTCTCTCCCCACAGCCCTGTGTCAGTCCTCAAACTAATCCCACTGTCCCACTCTCTCCCCACAGCCCTGTGTCAGTCCCCAAACTAATCCCACTGTCCCACTCTCTCCCCACAGCCTGTGTCAGTCCCCAGACTAATCCCACTGTCCCACTCTCTCCCCACAGTCCTGTGTCAGTCCCCAAACTAATCCCACTGTCCCACTCTCTCCCGACAGCCGTGTCAGTCCCCAAACTAATCCTACTGTCCCACTCTCTCCCCACAGCCCTGTGTCAGTCCCCAAACTAATCCCACTGTCCCACTCTCTCCCCACAGCCCTGTGTCAGTCCCCAAACTAATCCCACTGTCCCACTCTCTCCCCACAGCCCTGTGTCATTCCCTAAACTAATCCCACTGTCCCACTCTCTCCCCACAGCCTGTGTCAGTCCCCAGACTAATCCCACTGTCCCACTCTCTCCCCACAGTCCTGTGTCAGTCCCCAAACTAATCCCACTGTCCCACTCTCTCCCCACAGCCCTGTGTCAGTCCCCAAACTAATCCCACGGCCCCACTCTCTCCCTACAGCCCTGTGTCAGTCCCCAAACTATTCCCACTGCCCCACTCTCTCCCCACAGCCCTGTGTCAGTCCCCAAACTAATCCCACGGCCCCACTCTCTCCCCACAGCCCTGTGTCAGTCCCCAAACGAATCCCACTGTCCCACTCTCTCCCCACAGCCCTGTGTCAGTCCCTAAACTAATCCCACTGTCCCACTCTCTCCCCACAGCCCTGTGTCAGTCCTCAAACTAATCCCACTGTTCCACATTCTCACCACAGCCCTGTGTCTGTCCCCAAACTAATCCCACTGTCCCACTCTCTCCCCACAGCCCTGTGTCAGTCCCCAAACTAATCCCACTGTCCCAGTCTCTCCCCACAGCCCTGTGTCAGTCCCCAAACTAATCCCACTGTTCCACATTCTCACCACAGCACTGTGTCATTCCCCAAACTAATCCCACTGTCCCACTCTTTCCCCACAGCCCTGTGTCAGTCCCCAAACTAATCCCACTGTTCCACACTCTCCCCACAGCCCTGTGTCATTCCCCAAACTAATCCCACTGTCCCACTCTCTCCCCACAGCCCTGTGTCTGTCCCCAAACTAATCCCACTGTCCCACTCTCTCTCCACAGCCCTGTGTCAGTCCCCAAACTAATCCCAGTGTCCCACTCTCTCCCCACAGCCCTGTGTCTCTCCCCAAACTAATCCCACTGTCCCTCTCTCTCTCCACAGCCCTGTGTCAGTCCCCAAACTAATCCCACTGTCCCACTCTCTCCCCACAGCCCTGTGTCAGTCCCCAAACTAATCCCACTGTCCCACTCTCTCCCCACAGCCCTGTGTCAGTCCCCAAACTAATCCCACTGTCCAACTCTCTCCCCACAGCCTGTGTCAGTCCCCAGACTAATCCCACTGTCCTACTCTCTCCCCACAGTCCTGTGTCAGTCCCCAGACTAATCCCACTCTCCCACTCTCTCCCCACAGCCCTGTGTCAGTCCCCAAACTAATCCCACTCTCTCCCCACAGCCCTGTGTCTGTCCCCAAACTAATCCCACTCTCCCACTCTCTCCCCACAGCCCTGTGTCAGTCCCCAGACTAATCCCACTGTCCCACTCTCTCCCCACAGCCCTGTGTCAGTCCCCAGACTAATCCCACTGTCCCACTCTCTCCCCACAGCCCTGTGTCAGTCCCCAGACTAATCCCACTGTCCCACTCTCTCCCCACAACCCTGTGTCAGTCCCCAAACTAATCCCACTGTCCCACTCTCTCCCCACAGCCTGTGTCAGTCCCCAGACTAATCCCATTGTCCCACTCTCTCCCCACATTCCTGTGTCAGTCCCCAAACTAATCCCACTGTCCCACTCTCTCCCCACAGTCCTGTGTCAGTCCCCAGACTAATCCCACTGCCCCACTCTCTCCCCACAGCCGTGTCAGTCCCCAAACTAATCCCACTGTTCCACATTCTCACCACAGCCCTGTGTCTGTCCCCAAACTCATCCCACTGTCCCACTCTCTCCGCACAGCCCTGTGTCAGTCCCCAAACTAATCTCACTGTCCCACTCTCTCCCCACAGGCCTGTGTCAGTCCCCAAACTAATCCCACTGTTCCACTCTCTCCCCACAGCCCTGTGTCAGTCCTCAAACTAATCCCACTGTCCCACTCCCTCCCCACAGCCCTGTGTCAGTCCCCAAACTAATCCCACTGTCCCACTCTCTCCCCACAGCCTGTGTCAGTCCCCAGACTAATCCCACTGTCCCACTCTCTCCCCACAGTCCTGTGTCAGTCCCCAAACTAATCCCACTGTCCCACTCTCTCCCGACAGCCGTGTCAGTCCCCAAACTAATCCTACTGTCCCACTCTCTCCCCACAGCCCTGTGTCAGTCCCCAAACTAATCCCACTGTCCCACTCTCTCCCCACAGCCCTGTGTCAGTCCCCAAACTAATCCCACTGTCCCAGTCTCTCCCCACAGCCCTGTGTCAGTCCCCAAACTAATCCCACTGTTCCCACTCTCTCCCCACAGCCCTGTGTCAGTCCCCAAACTAATCCCACGGCCCCACTCTCTCCCTGCAGCCCTGTGTCAGTCCCCAAACTATTCCCACTGCCCCACTCTCTCCCCACAGCCCTGTGTCAGTCCCCAAACTAATCCCACGGCCCCACTCTCTCCCCACAGCCCTGTGTCAGTCCCCAAACGAATCCCACTGTCCCACTCTCTCCCCACAGCCCTGTGTCAGTCACCAAACTAACCCCACTGTCCCACTCTCTCCCCACAGCCCGGTGTCAGTCCCCAAACTAATCCCACGGCCCCACTCTCTCCCCACAGCCCTGTGTCAGTCCTCAAACTAATCCCACTGTCCCACTCTCCTCCCACAGCCCTGTGTCAGTCCCCAAACTAATCCCACTGTCCCACTCTCTCCCCACAGCCTGTGTCAGTCCCCAGACTAATCCCACTGTCCCACTCTCTCCCCACAGTCCTGTGTCAGTCCCCAAACTAATCCCACTGTCCCACTCTCTCCCGACAGCCGTGTCAGTCCCCAAACTAATCCTACTGTCCCACTCTCTCCCCACAGCCCTGTGTCAGTCCCCAAACGAATCCCACTGTCCCACTCTCTCCCCACAGCCCTGTGTCAGTCCCCAAACTAATCCCACTGTCCCACTCTCTCCCCACAGCCCTGTGTCATTCCCTAAAGTAATCCCAAGGCCCCACTCTCTCCCCACAGCCCTGTGTCAGTCCCCAAACTAATCCCACTGTCCCACTCTCTCTGCACAGCCCTGTGTCAGTCCCCAAACTAACCCCACTGTCCCACTCTCTCCCCACAGCCCTGTGTCAGTCCCCAAACTAATCCCACGGCCCCTCTCTCTCCCCACAGCCCTGTGTCAGTCCTCAAACTAATCCCACTGTCCCACTCTCTCCCCACAGCCCTGTGTCAGTCCCCAAACTAATCCCACTGTCCCACTCTCTCCCCACAGCCTGTGTCAGTCCCCAGACTAATCCCACTGTCCCACTCTCTCCCCACAGTCCTGTGTCAGTCCCCAAACTAATCCCACTGTCCCACTCTCTCCCGACAGCCGTGTCAGTCCCCAAACTAATCCTACTGTCCCACTCTCTCCCCACAGCCCTGTGTCAGTCCCCAAACTAATCCCACTGTCCCACTCTCTCCCCACAGCCCTGTGTCAGTCCCCAAACTAATCCCACTGTCCCACTCTCTCCCCACAGCCCTGTGTCATTCCCTAAACTAATGCCACTGTCCCACTCTCTCCCCACAGCCTGTGTCAGTCCCCAGACTAATCCCACTGTCCCACTCTCTCCCCACAGTCCTGTGTCAGTCCCCAAACTAATCCCACTGCCCCACTCTCTCCCCACAGCCCAGTGTCAGTCCCCAAACTAATCCCACTATCCCACTCTCTCCCCACAGCCCTGTGTCAGTCCCCAAACTAATCCCACGGCCCCACTCTCTCCCTACAGCCCTGTGTCAGTCCCCAAACTATTCCCACTGCCCCACTCTCTCCCCACAGCCCTGTGTCAGTCCCCAAACTAATCCCACTGCCCCACTCTCTCCCCACAGCCCTGTGTCAGGCCCCAAACGAATCCCACTGTCCCACTCTCTCCCCACAGCCCTGTGTCAGTCCCTAAACTAATCCCACTGTCCCACTCTCTCCCCACAGCCCTGTGTCAGTCCTCAAACTAATCCCACTGTTCCACATTCTCACCACAGCCCTGTGTCTGTCCCCAAACTAATCCCACTGTCCCACTCTCTCCCCACAGCCCTGTGTCAGTCCCCAAACTAATCTCACTGTCCCACTCTCTCCCCACAGCCCTGTGTCAGTCCCCAAACTAACCCCACTGTCCCACTCTCTCCCCACAGCCCTGTGTCAGTCCCCAAACTAATCCCATGGCCCCACTCTCTCCCCACAGCCCTGTGTCAGTCCTCAAACTAATCCCACTGTCCCACTCTCTCCCCACAGCCCTGTGTCAGTCCCCAGACTAATCCCACTGTCCCACTCTCTCCCCACAGCCCTGTGTCAGTCCCCAAACTAATCCCACTGTCCCACTCTCTCCCCACAGCCTGTGTCAGTCCCCAGACTAATCCCATTGTCCCAGTCTCTCCCCACAGTCCTGTGTCAGTCCCCAAACTAATCCCACTGTCCCACTCTCTCCCCACAGTCCTGTGTCAGTCCCCAGACTAATCCCACTGTCCCACTCTCTCCCCACACCCGTGTCAGTCCACAAACTAATCCCACTGCCCCACTCTCTCCCCACAGCCGTGTCAGTCCCCAAACTAATCCCACTGTTCCACATTCTCACCACAGCCCTGTGTCTGTCCCCAAACTAATCCCACTGTCCCACTCTCTCCGCACAGCCCTGTGTCAGTCCCCAAACTAATCTCACTGTCCCACTCTCTCCCCACAGCCCTCTGTCAGTCCCCAAACTAATCCCACTGTTCCACACTCTCCCCACAGCCCTGTGTCAGTCACCAAACTAACCCCACTGTCCCACTCTCTCCCCACAGCCCGGTGTCAGTCCCCAAACTAATCCCACGGCCCCACTCTCTCCCCACAGCCCTGTGTCAGTCCTCAAACTAATCCCACTGTCCCACTCTCCTCCCACAGCCCTGTGTCAGTCCCCAAACTAATCCCACTGTCCCACTCTCTCCCCACAGCCTGTGTCAGTCCCCAGACTAATCCCACAGTCCCACTCTCTCCCCACAGTCCTGTGTCAGTCCCCAAACTAATCCCACTGTCCCACTCTCTCCCGACAGCCGTGTCAGTCCCCAAACTAATCCTACTGTCCCACTCTCTCCCCACAGCCCTGTGTCAGTCCCCAAACGAATCCCACTGTCCCACTCTCTCCCCACAGCCCTGTGTCAGTCCCCAAACTAATCCCACTGTCCCACTCTCTCCCCACAGCCCTGTGTCATTCCCTAAAGTAATCCCAAGGCCCCACTCTCTCCCCACAGCCCTGTGTCAGTCCCCAAACTAATCCCACTGTCCCACTCTCTCTGCACAGCCCTGTGTCAGTCCCCAAACTAACCCCACTGTCCCACTCTCTCCCCACAGCCCTGTGTCAGTCCCCAAACTAATCCCACGGCCCCTCTCTCTCCCCACAGCCCTGTGTCAGTCCTCAAACTAATCCCACTGTCCCACTCTCTCCCCACAGCCCTGTGTCAGTCCCCAAACTAATCCCACTGTCCCACTCTCTCCCCACAGCCTGTGTCAGTCCCCAGACTAATCCCACTGTCCCACTCTCTCCCCACAGTCCTGTGTCAGTCCCCAAACTAATCCCACTGTCCCACTCTCTCCCGACAGCCGTGTCAGTCCCCAAACTAATCCTACTGTCCCACTCTCTCCCCACAGCCCTGTGTCAGTCCCCAAACTAATCCCACTGTCCCACTCTCTCCCCACAGCCCTGTGTCAGTCCCCAAACTAATCCCACTGTCCCACTCTCTCCCCACAGCCCTGTGTCATTCCCTAAACTAATCCCACTGTCCCACTCTCTCCCCACAGCCTGTGTCAGTCCCCAGACTAATCCCACTGTCCCACTCTCTCCCCACAGTCCTGTGTCAGTCCCCAAACTAATCCCACTGTCCCACTCTCTCCCCACAGCCCTGTGTCAGTCCCCAAACTAATCCCACTGTCCCACTCTCTCCCCACAGCCCTGTGTCAGTCCCCAAACTAATCCCACGGCCCCACTCTCTCCCTACAGCCCTGTGTCAGTCCCCAAACTATTCCCACTGCCCCACTCTCTCCCCACAGCCCTGTGTCAGTCCCCAAACTAATCCCACGGCCCCACTCTCTCCCCACAGCCCTGTGTCAGTCCCCAAACGAATCCCACTGTCCCACTCTCTCCCCACAGCCCTGTGTCAGTCCTCAAACTAATCCCACTGTTCCACATTCTCACCACAGCCCTGTGTCTGTCCCCAAACTAATCCCACTGTCCCACTCTCTCCCCACAGCCCTGTGTCAGTCCCCAAACCAATCCCACTGTCCCAGTCTCTCCCCACAGCCCTGTGTCAGTCCCCAAACTAATCCCACTGTTCCACATTCTCACCACAGCACTGTGTCATTCCCCAAACTAATCCCACTGTCCCACTCTTTCCCCACAGCCCTGTGTCAGTCCCCAAACTAATCCCACTGTTCCACACTCTCCCCACAGCCCTGTGTCATTCCCCAAACTAATCCCACTGTCCCACTCTCTCCCCACAGCCCTGTGTCTGTCCCCAAACTAATCCCACTGTCCCACTCTCTCTCCACAGCCCTGTGTCAGTCCCCAAACTAATCCCAGTGTCCCACTCTCTCCCCACAGCCCTGTGTCTCTCCCCAAACTAATCCCACTGTCCCTCTCTCTCTCCACAGCCCTGTGTCAGTCCCCAAACTAATCCCACTGTCCCACTCTCTCCCCACAGCCCTGTGTCAGTCCCCAAACTAATCCCACTGTCCCACTCTCTCCCCACAGCCCTGTGTCAGTCCCCAAACTAATCCCACTGTCCAACTCTCTCCCCACAGCCTGTGTCAGTCCCCAGACTAATCCCACTGTCCTACTCTCTCCCCACAGTCCTGTGTCAGTCCCCAGACTAATCCCACTCTCCCACTCTCTCCCCACAGCCCTGTGTCAGTCCCCAAACTAATCCCACTCTCTCCCCACAGCCCTGTGTCTGTCCCCAAACTAATCCCACTCTCCCACTCTCTCCCCACAGCCCTGTGTCAGTCCCCAGACTAATCCCACTGTCCCACTCTCTCCCCACAGCCCTGTGTCAGTCCCCAGACTAATCCCACTGTCCCACTCTCTCCCCACAGCCCTGTGTCAGTCCCCAGACTAATCCCACTGTCCCACTCTCTCCCCACAACCCTGTGTCAGTCCCCAAACTAATCCCACTGTCCCACTCTCTCCCCACAGCCTGTGTCAGTCCCCAGACTAATCCCATTGTCCCACTCTCTCCCCACATTCCTGTGTCAGTCCCCAAACTAATCCCACTGTCCCACTCTCTCCCCACAGTCCTGTGTCAGTCCCCAGACTAATCCCACTGCCCCACTCTCTCCCCACAGCCGTGTCAGTCCCCAAACTAATCCCACTGTTCCACATTCTCACCACAGCCCTGTGTCTGTCCCCAAACTCATCCCACTGTCCCACTCTCTCCGCACAGCCCTGTGTCAGTCCCCAAACTAATCTCACTGTCCCACTCTCTCCCCACAGGCCTGTGTCAGTCCCCAAACTAATCCCACTGTTCCACTCTCTCCCCACAGCCCTGTGTCAGTCCTCAAACTAATCCCACTGTCCCACTCCCTCCCCACAGCCCTGTGTCAGTCCCCAAACTAATCCCACTGTCCCACTCTCTCCCCACAGCCTGTGTCAGTCCCCAGACTAATCCCACTGTCCCACTCTCTCCCCACAGTCCTGTGTCAGTCCCCAAACTAATCCCACTGTCCCACTCTCTCCCGACAGCCGTGTCAGTCCCCAAACTAATCCTACTGTCCCACTCTCTCCCCACAGCCCTGTGTCAGTCCCCAAACTAATCCCACTGTCCCACTCTCTCCCCACAGCCCTGTGTCATTCCCTAAAGTAATCCCAAGGCCCCACTCTCTCCCCACAGCCCTGTGTCAGTCCCCAAACTAATCCCACTGTCCCACTCTCTCCCCACAGCCCTGTGTCAGTCCCCAAACTAATCCCACGGCCCCACTCTCTCCCTGCAGCCCTGTGTCAGTCCCCAAACTATTCCCACTGCCCCACTCTCTCCCCACAGCCCTGTGTCAGTCCCCAAACTAATCCCACGGCCCCACTCTCTCCCCACAGCCCTGTGTCAGTCCCCAAACGAATCCCACTGTCCCACTCTCTCCCCACAGCCCTGTGTCAGTCACCAAACTAACCCCACTGTCCCACTCTCTCCCCACAGCCCGGTGTCAGTCCCCAAACTAATCCCACGGCCCCACTCTCTCCCCACAGCCCTGTGTCAGTCCTCAAACTAATCCCACTGTCCCACTCTCCTCCCACAGCCCTGTGTCAGTCCCCAAACTAATCCCACTGTCCCACTCTCTCCCCACAGCCTGTGTCAGTCCCCAGACTAATCCCACTGTCCCACTCTCTCCCCACAGTCCTGTGTCAGTCCCCAAACTAATCCCACTGTCCCACTCTCTCCCGACAGCCGTGTCAGTCCCCAAACTAATCCTACTGTCCCACTCTCTCCCCACAGCCCTGTGTCAGTCCCCAAACGAATCCCACTGTCCCACTCTCTCCCCACAGCCCTGTGTCAGTCCCCAAACTAATCCCACTGTCCCACTCTCTCCCCACAGCCCTGTGTCATTCCCTAAAGTAATCCCAAGGCCCCACTCTCTCCCCACAGCCCTGTGTCAGTCCCCAAACTAATCCCACTGTCCCACTCTCTCTGCACAGCCCTGTGTCAGTCCCCAAACTAACCCCACTGTCCCACTCTCTCCCCACAGCCCTGTGTCAGTCCCCAAACTAATCCCACGGCCCCTCTCTCTCCCCACAGCCCTGTGTCAGTCCTCAAACTAATCCCACTGTCCCACTCTCTCCCCACAGCCCTGTGTCAGTCCCCAAACTAATCCCACTGTCCCACTCTCTCCCCACAGCCTGTGTCAGTCCCCAGACTAATCCCACTGTCCCACTCTCTCCCCACAGTCCTGTGTCAGTCCCCAAACTAATCCCACTGTCCCACTCTCTCCCGACAGCCGTGTCAGTCCCCAAACTAATCCTACTGTCCCACTCTCTCCCCACAGCCCTGTGTCAGTCCCCAAACTAATCCCACTGTCCCACTCTCTCCCCACAGCCCTGTGTCAGTCCCCAAACTAATCCCACTGTCCCACTCTCTCCCCACAGCCCTGTGTCATTCCCTAAACTAATGCCACTGTCCCACTCTCTCCCCACAGCCTGTGTCAGTCCCCAGACTAATCCCACTGTCCCACTCTCTCCCCACAGTCCTGTGTCAGTCCCCAAACTAATCCCACTGTCCCACTCTCTCCCCACAGCACTGTGTCAGTCCCCAAACTAATCCCACTGTCCCACTCTCTCCCCACAGCCCTGTGTCAGTCCCCAAACTAATCCCACGGCCCCACTCTCTCCCTACAGCCCTGTGTCAGTCCCCAAACTATTCCCACTGCCCCACTCTCTCCCCACAGCCCTGTGTCAGTCCCCAAACTAATCCCACTGCCCCACTCTCTCCCCACAGCCCTGTGTCAGTCCCCAAACTAATCCCACTGTCCCACTCTCTCCCCACAGCCCTGTGTCAGTCCCTAAACTAATCCCACTGTCCCACTCTCTCCCCACAGCCCTGTGTCAGTCCTCAAACTAATCCCACTGTTCCACATTCTCACCACAGCCCTGTGTCTGTCCCCAAACTAATCCCACTGTCCCACTCTCTCTCCACAGCCCTGTGTCAGTCCCCAAACTAATCCCACTGTCCCAGTCTCTCCCCACAGCCCTGTGTCAGTCCCCAAACTAATCCCACTGTTCCACATTCTCACCACAGCACTGTGTCATTCCCCAAACTAATCCCACTGTCCCACTCTTTCCCCACAGCCCTGTGTCAGTCCCCAAACTAATCCCACTGTTCCACACTCTCCCCACAGCCCTGTGTCATTCCCCAAACTAATCCCACTGTCCCACTCTCTCCCCACAGCCCTGTGTCTGTCCCCAAACTAATCCCACTGTCCCACTCTCTCTCCACAGCCCTGTGTCAGTCCCCAAACTAATCCCAGTGTCCCACTCTCTCCCCACAGCCCTGTGTCTGTCCCCAAACTAATCCCACTGTCCCTCTCTCTCTCCACAGCCCTGTGTCAGTCCCCAAACTAATCCCACTGTCCCACTCTCTCCCCACAGCCCTGTGTCAGTCCCCAAACTAATCCCACTGTCCCACTCTCTCCCC
This sequence comes from Mobula hypostoma, assembly GCF_963921235.1. Classification (NCBI taxonomy): domain Eukaryota; kingdom Metazoa; phylum Chordata; class Chondrichthyes; order Myliobatiformes; family Myliobatidae; genus Mobula; species Mobula hypostoma. Next base: position 20,977,530 of record NC_086124.1, on the reverse strand, counting down.
ACAGCCCTGTGTCAGTCCCCAAACTAATCCCACTGTCCAACTCTCTCCACAGCCTGTGTCAGTCCCCAGACTAATCCCACTGTCCTACTCTCTCCCCACAGTCCTGTGTCAGTCCCCAGACTAATCCCACTCTCCCACTCTCTCCCCACAGCCCTGTGTCAGTCCCCAAACTAATCCCACTCTCTCCCCACAGCCCTGTGTCTGTCCCCAAACTAATCCCACTCTCCCACTCTCTCCCCACAGCCCTGTGTCAGTCCCCAGACTAATCCCACTGTCCCACTCTCTCCCCACAGCCCTGTGTCAGTCCCCAGACTAATCCCACTGTCCCACTCTCTCCCCACAGCCCTGTGTCAGTCCCCAGACTAATCCCACTGTCCCACTCTCTCCCCACAACCCTGTGTCAGTCCCCAAACTAATCCCACTGTCCCACTCTCTCCCCACAGCCTGTGTCAGTCCCCAGACTAATCCCATTGTCCCACTCTCTCCCCACATTCCTGTGTCAGTCCCCAAACTAATCCCACTGTCCCACTCTCTCCCCACAGTCCTGTGTCAGTCCCCAGACTAATCCCACTGCCCCACTCTCTCCCCACAGCCGTGTCAGTCCCCAAACTAATCCCACTGTTCCACATTCTCACCACAGCCCTGTGTCTGTCCCCAAACTCATCCCACTGTCCCACTCTCTCCGCACAGCCCTGTGTCAGTCCCCAAACTAATCTCACTGTCCCACTCTCTCCCCACAGCCCTGTGTCAGTCCCCAAACTAATCCCACTGTTCCACTCTCTCCCCACAGCCCTGTGTCAGTCCTCAAACTAATCCCACTGTCCCACTCTCTCCCCACAGCCCTGTGTCAGTCCCCAAACTAATCCCACTGTCCCACTCTCTCCCCACAGCCTGTGTCAGTCCCCAGACTAATCCCACTGTCCCACTCTCTCCCCACAGTCCTGTGTCAGTCCCCAAACTAATCCCACTGTCCCACTCTCTCCCGACAGCCGTGTCAGTCCCCAAACTAATCCTACTGTCCCACTCTCTCCCCACAGCCCTGTGTCAGTCCCCAAACTAATCCCACTGTCCCACTCTCTCCCCACAGCCCTGTGTCAGTCCCCAAACTAATCCCACTGTCCCACTCTCTCCCCACAGCCCTGTGTCAGTCCCCAAACTAATCCCACGGCCCCACTCTCTCCCTGCAGCCCTGTGTCAGTCCCCAAACTATTCCCACTGCCCCACTCTCTCCCCACAGCCCTGTGTCAGTCCCCAAACTAATCCCACGGCCCCACTCTCTCCCCACAGCCCTGTGTCAGTCCCCAAACGAATCCCACTGTCCCACTCTCTCCCCACAGCCCTGTGTCAGTCCCTAAACTAATCCCACTGTCCCACTCTCTCCCCACAGCCCTGTGTCAGTCCTCAAACTAATCCCACTGTCCCACTCTCTCCCCACAGCCTGTGTCAGTCCCCAGACTAATCCCAGTGTCGCACTCTGTCCCCACAATCCTGTGTCAGTCCCCAGACTAATCCCACTGTCCCACACTCTCCCCAAAGCCCTGTGTCAGTCCCCAAACTAATCCCAGTGTCCCACTCTCTCCCCACAGTCCTGTGTCAGTCCCCAAACTAATCCTACTGTCCCACTCTCTCCCCACAGCCCTGTGTTTGTCCCCAAACTAATCCCACTGTCCCACTCTCTCCCCACAGCCCTGTGTCAGTCCCCAAACTAATCCCACTGTCCCACTCTCTCCCCACAGCCCTGTGTCAGTCCCCAAACTAATCCCACTGTCCCACTCTCTCCCCACAGCCCTGTGTCAGTCCCCAAACTAATCCCACTGACCCACTCTCTCCCCACAGCCCTGTGTCAGTCCCCAAACTAATCCCACTGTCCCACTCTCTCCCCACAGCCCTGTGTCAGTCCCCAAACTAATCCCACTAGCCCACTCTCTTCCCACAGCCCTGTGTCAGTCCCAAAATTGATCCCACTATCCAACTCTCTCCTCACAGCCTGTGTCAGTCCCCAGACTAATCCCACTGTCCCACTCTCTCCTCACAGTCCTGTGTCAGTCCCCAAACTAATCCCACTGTCCCACTCTCTCCCCACAGCCCTGTGTCAGTCCCCAAACTAATCCCACTGTCCCACTCTCTCCCCACAGCCCTGTGTCAGTCCCCAAACTAATCCCACGGCCCCACTCTCTCCCTACAGCCCTGTGTCAGTCCCCAAACTAATCCCACTGTCCCACTCTCTCCCCACAGCCTGTGTCAGTCCCCAGACTAATCCCACTGTCCCACTCTCTCCCCACAGTCCTGTGTCAGTCCCCAAACCAATCCCACTGTCCCACTCTCTCCCCACAGCCCTGTGTCAGTCCCCAAACTAATCCCACTGTCCCACTCTCTCCCCACAGCCCTGTGTCAGTCCCCAAACTAATCCCACGGCCCCACTCTCTCCCTACAGCCCTGTGTCAGTCCCCAAACTATTCCCACTGCCCCACTCTCTCCCCACAGCCCTGTGTCAGTCCCCAAACTAATCCCACGGCCCCACTCTCTCCCCACAGCCCTCTGTCAGTCCCCAAACGAATCCCACTGTCCCACTCTCTCCCCACATCCCTGTGTCAGTCCCTAAACTAATCCCACTGTCCCACTCTCTCCCCACAGCCCTATGTCAGTCCCCAAACTAATCCCACTGTCCCACTCTCTCCCCACAGCCTGTGTCAGTCCCCAGACTAATCCCACTGTCGCACTCTGTCCCCACAATCCTGTGTCAGTCCCCAGACTAATCCCACTGTCCCACACTCTCCCCAAAGCCCTGTGTCAGTCCCCAAACTAATCCCACTGTCCCACTCTCTCCCCACAGTCCTGTGTCAGTCCCCAAACTAATCCCACTGTCCCACTCTCTCCCCACAGCCCTGTGTCAATACCTAAACTAATCCCATTGTCCCACTCTCTCCCCACAGCCCTGTGTCAGTCCCCAAACTAATCCCACTGTCCCACTCTCTCCCCACAGCCCTGTGTCAGTCCCCAAACTAATCCCACTGTCCCACTCTCTCCCCACAGCCCTGTGTCAGTCCCCAAACTAATCCCTCTGTCCCACTCTCTCCCCACAGCCCTGTGTCAGTCCCCAAACTAATCCCACTGTCCCACTCTCTCCCCACAGCCCTGTGTCAGTCCCCAAACTAATCCCACTGTCCCACTCTCTCCCCACAGCCCTGTGTCTGTCCCTAAACTAATCCCACTGTCCCACCTTCTCCCCACAGCCTGTGTCAGTCCCCAGACTAATCCCACTGTCCCACTCTCTCCCCACAGTCCTGTGTCAGTCCCCAAACTAATCCCACTGTCCCACTCTCTCCCCACAGCCCTGTGTCAGTCCCCAAACTAATCCCACTGTCCCACTCTCTCCCCACAGCCCTGTGTCAGTCCCCAAACTAATCCCACGGCCCCACTCTCTCCCTACAGCCCTGTGTCAGTCCCCAAACTATTCCCACTGCCCCACTCTCTCCCCACAGCCCTGTGTCAGTCCCCAAACTAATCCCACGGCCCCACTCTCTCCCCACAGCCCTGTGTCAGTCCCCAAACGAATCCCACTGTCCCACTCTCTCCCCACAGCCCTGTGTCAGTCCCTAAACTAATCCCACTGTCCCACTCTCTCCCCACAGCCCTGTGTCAGTCCTCAAACTAATCCCACTGTCCCACACTCTCCCCAAAGCCCTGTGTCAGTCCCCAAACTAATCCCACTGTCCCACTCTCTCCCCACAGTCCTGTGTCAGTCCCCAAACTAATCCCACTGTCCCACTCTCTCCCCACAGCCCTGTGTCAGTCCCCAAACTAATCCCAGTGTCCCACTCTCTCCCCACAGCCCTGTGTCAGTCCCCAAACTATTCCCACTGTCCCACTCTCTCCCCACAGCCCTGTGTCAGTCCCCAAACTAATCCCACTGTCCCACTCTCTCCCCACAGCCCTGTGTCAGTCCCCAAACTAATCCCACGGCCCCACTCTCTCCCTACAGCCCTGTGTCAGTCCCCAAACTATTCCCACTGCCCCACTCTCTCCCCACAGCCCTGTGTCAGTCCCCAAACTAATCCCACGGCCCCACTCTATCCCCACAGCCCTGTGTCAGTCCCCAAACGAATCCCACTGTCCCACTCTCTCCCCACAGCCCTGTGTCAGTCCCTAAACTAATCCCACTGTCCCACTCTCTCCCCACAGCCCTGTGTCAGTCCTCAAACTAATCCCACTGTCCCACTCTCTCCCCACAGCCTGTGTCAGTCCCCAGACTAATCCCACTGTCGCACTCTGTCCCCACAATCCTGTGTCAGTCCCCAAACTAATCCCACTGTCCCACACTCTCCCCAAAGCCCTGTGTCAGTCCCCAAACTAATCCCACTGTCCCACTCTCTCCCCACAGCCCTGTGTCAGTCCCCAAACTAATCCTACGGCCCCACTCTTTCCCGAGACTCTGAATAAAACCATAAAATATCAGAGCAGAATTAGGCCATTTGGCCCATCGAGGGTGCTCTGTCATTTCATCATAGCTGATCCATTTTTGTTCTCAGCCCCTACCTCCTGACTTCCCTCTGTATCTCTTCACGTCCTGACCAATCAAGTACCTATCAACCTCTGCCTGAAATACACCCAGTGACTTGGCCTCTGCAGCCACCAAACTCACCCCCACCGGCTAAACAAATTCTTCCTCATCTCCGTTCCAAAAGTACGCCCCCCTGTTCTGAGGCTGTGCCCTCTGATCTTAGATTCCCCCACCAAAGGAAACATCCTCTCCACATCCACTCTGTCAAGGCCTTTCACCATTCGATAGGTTTCACTGAGGTCAGCCCTCATTCCTCTGAATTCCAGCGCATACGGACCGCTGAACAGGCGTGGTGAGATCACACTTGAAGGGTGGTGTTCAGTTTTGGTTGTCTGGCTGTGGGAAAGATGCCGTTAACGTTGGGGATTTGTAAGGCAGTGGCGAGACGTCAGTTGGAGTATGTGAGCCGTTTTAGGCTCCTTACCGAAGAGAGGATATGCTGACACTGAAGAGGGTTCAAAGGAGGTTCACAAAAATGATTCCAGGATTGAAAGGCTTGTCATAGGAGACGAGTTTGAAGGCTCTGGGACTGTACTCACTGGAGTTCAGCGGAATGAGGGGTGACCTCAGTGAACTCTATCGAATTGTGAAAGGGCTTGACAGAGTGGATGTGGAGAGGATGTTTCCTATGCTGGGGGAGTCTAAGACCAGAGGACACAGACTCAGAATAGAGAGGCGTCCTTTGAGAACCGAGATGAGGAGGTACAGCACAGAAACTGGCCCTTTGGCCCATCTAGTCTGCACTGAACCATTTAAACTGCCTCCTCCCATTGACCTGAACAGCAACCACAGCCCTCCACACCCTCCCATCCATGCACCTGTCCAAACTTCTTTTAAAAGTTGAAATTGAGCTCGCATGCACCACAGCTCGTTCCACACTCTCACCACCCTCTGTGTGAAGAAGTTTCCCTTAAACCTTTCACCCTTACCCCATGACCTCTGGTTGTAGTTCCACCCAACAACAGTGGAAAAAAGCCAGCCTGCATTTATCTTATCTATACCCCTCATAACTTTGTCTACCTCTATCAAATCTCCTCTCAATCTTCTACGTTCTTAATCTTTATTCCAAGGAATAAAGAGCTAGCCTATTCAATCTTTCCTTACAACTCAGGTCCTCTGACCCAGCAAGAGGGCCCCTACTCTCCCACCCTGTGTCTGCCCCTCGTCAATCTGTCCACCTCTATCAGTCCCCCTTCAGCCTCCCCTGCTTCAGGGAGAACAGACGTTGCCTCTCCGGTCTCTCCTCGTAACCGAAACGCTCCATCCCGGGCAAAGTCCTGGGGAATCTCCTCTGCACCGTCTCCAGTGCAGTCACCTCCTTCCTGTCATGTGGAGACCAGAAATGAACACTGAACTCCAGCTGTGGGCTGACCAATGGGTCATAAAATTGTATCATCACCTCCCTGCTCTTGTACTTGTGTCCCGGCTAATGAAGGCAGGTATCCCGGAAGCGCTCCTCACCACCTTACCCACCTGTGTTGTCGTACCTTGTACACTGAGGTCCCTCTGTCCCTCGATATTTCCCACCATTCACGGAGTGTGTCCTACCCTCGTACACCGAGGTCCCTCTGTCCCTCGACACTCCCCACCATTCACAGTGTGTGTCCTATCCTCGTACACCGAGGTCCCTCTGTCCCTCGACACTCCCCACCACTCATGGTGTGTGTCCTACCCTCGTACACCGAGCTCCCTCGGTCCCTCAGTATCCGACACAATTTCTTCACTTTGCTAGAAGGACTCATGAGGTTATAGATTGTGGTGATGATGTCATAGATGCCTGGATTAATTAATTAATTAATCTATACCATTTAACACTTCACAACATCGTGAAGATTGTTCTGACACGGAGAATGGTGTGGGGGGAATTTCACTCTGTGACTGACCCCGGGAGTGTGTGATGGGACGGTGTGGAGGGAGCTTCACTCTGTGACTGACCCCGGGAGTGTGTGATGGGACGGTGTGGAGGGAGATTCACTCTGTGTCTGACCCCGGGAGTGTGTGATGGGACGGTGTGGAGGGAGATTCACTCTGTGTCTGACCCCGGGTGTGTGTGATGGGACGGTGTGGAGGGAGCTTTACTCTGTGCCTCACCTGGGGAGTGTGCGGATGGACGGTGTGGAGGGAGCTTCACCCTGTGTCTGACCCCGGGAGTGTGTGATGGGACGGTGTGGAGGGAGCTTCACTCAGTGTCTGACCCCGGGAGTGTGTGATGGGACGGTGTGGAGGGAGCTTCACTCTGTGTCTGACCCCGGGTGTATGTGATGGGACAGTGTTGAGGTAGATTCACTCTGTGTGTGATGGGACGGTGTCAAGGGAGCTTCGCTCTGTGTCTGACCCCGGGAAGTGTGTGATGGGACAGTGTTGAGGTAGATTCACTCTGTGTGATGGGACGGTGTCAAGGGAGCTTCGCTCTGTGTCTGAACCCGAGATGGTGTAAGTTACTGCATGTTGAAAGCTCTTTGATAATTTCCCCTGACTGAGCAAGCCCCTGGGTGGCTCAGTTAACTCACAAGCCCACACCTGTTGCAACAGTCCCTCTCCACAGGAACTCCGAGTGAGAGTGATTTGTGTCTACATGCAGATAACTTAAGTGGTACCTTCTGCAGAGGTTCAAACGCTCCCGTTGTCTGAGTCTGCTGCCGGCTGTTAGAAAAGGCAGCTGTTCCAAAGACGATCCTGAATCACATACAGCCTTTATTTTCCGAGCAAGCTGGCAGGAATTTGATGGGCCGAATGGCCTCTGGCTTGTGTTCTGTTTCAGATTTAATTATCACGTTTACACCATTTGCCTAAGCAACCAAGGTTTGCTTGGGGTCAGCCTGCAAGTGTTGTCCCACATTCTCCCCGTCTATACCCCTCATGGTTTTGTATCCCTCTGTCAGATCTCTCCTCGTTCTCCTACACACCAGGGAATAACCTCCAATCCTGCTCCCATCACCCAGGTCGTGCCCTGCTCTCGTTGCAACCGTCAGGAAGAAGGCCCACACTCAACAATTCAGGAACAGCTTCTTCCCCTCGGCCATCCGATTTCTGAATGGACATTGAACCCATGAACCCTACCTCTCATTACTTTTCATTTCCATTTTTACACTGCTTACTTAATTTAACTGTATATATGTATTTTTTGCTGTAATTCACATGTTCTGTAATATTATGCATTGCATTGTACAGCTGCTGCAAGGACAACAACTTTCACGAAATATGCCAGATATATTAAACCTGGTTCTGACCTGTTCAGTCTTGAATTCCAGCCCTGAAGTCCTGGCAATATCTTTCTATGTTTCCTCTGTATTCTCTCACAGCGCCAGAGACCCCGGTTTCAATCGCAGCCGTTGGTTATAAGGAGTTTGTACACGCCCCCCCCCCCCCCATGGGCTTCCTCCAGGTGCTCTGGTTTCCTCAGATTTGACAGAGGTAGACAGAATTATGAGGGGTTGAGATAGGGTAAGCGTAAGCAGGCTTTTCCCGCTGAGGTTGGGTGGGACTACAACCAGAGGTCATGGGTTAAGGGTGAAAGGTCAAATGTTTAAGGGGACCTGCTTCGCTCCGGAGGTGGTGTGAGTGTGGAACGAGTTGCTGGAGTACGGTTAATTTTATTTCGAGGTACAGCGCAGTGACAGCCCCCTCCAGCCCGATGAGGCCCAGCGTGGCACTCGATTACACCCATGGGCAATTAACCTTCCGAGCCGCACGTCTTCGGACTGTGGGAGGAAACCAGGGCACCCGGAGGAAATCCAGGCGGTCACGGGGAGAACATACAAAGTCCTCTCTCTCTCTTTACCCCCTTCTCTCTCTCCCATCTCTCTCTCTCTCTCCCCTTTGTGTCTTTTCCCCATTTCTCTCTCACCCCCTTTCTGTCTCCCCCTTCTCTCCCCCACTCTCTCTCTTGAGGTTTGATGCCCACCTCCAGCTGTATCTGTGCCCAGGGTCTGCCCGTTCTCACTGTGACCCCGTGGGCTTCCCTCCTGCATCCCAACGAAGGTGCGTGGACTTGGCGACGATGGGGTATAAAGAGAGGGGGGATGGGGAGATGGGCTAGCAGGGAGGTGTTGGGGCTGATCAGCCTTTTCCCATCACCTTCTGTCTGCATCCTTTGGGTTTTTGGGAGCCCAGTCGGAATGAGGCGGACAACGGACAAAAGAGCACCGACCTCACCGGGAATCCAGCCCTTACCATCTCACTCTGAACTCTCCGCAGGTCAGACCCGGATCCGAAGCCCTGAGGTGATCTCCCGCCCCCATACTCCGCGCACCGAGAGAGAGAGACGCAACACCCCCTCACCTCCCATCGCAGCCATGCATGCCCTCCTCCTCCTCATCTCCTCCCTGCTGATTGGCGGGTGGGCCGTACCCTTCAATCAACGCGGCTTCTTCAGGGACCTGCTGGATGCCATGCAGAACGACGAGGAGGGTTCCGCCTTCATTGATGCCGACGTCCCAACGGTCAAGCTGGACGAGACGGTCCTTCCCCCAATCTACCCTACCTGCCCGTTCGGATGCCAGTGCCAGATACGTGTCGTCCAGTGCTCGGACCTCGGTAGGCACGGAGGGAGCGTCGTGCGGCGGGAGGGTCGGGCGGAGAACCAGCGCCCCCTCGAGGGAGGGTCGGTGAGGAGGGAGCGCCTCGCCGCGGGAGGGTCGGCGAGGAGGGAGCGCCTCGCCGCGGGAGGGGCGGTGAGGAGGGAGTGCCTCGCCGCGGGAGGGGCGGTGAGGAGGGAGTGCCGCACCGAGAGAAGGGCGGCGGGGAGCGTGCGCCAAGCTGCAGGAGAGGCAGCGGGGAAGAACCGCTTTGCTCGAGATGGACCCTTCAGCTCATCCGAACCATGCCGACCGAAATTCCCGTCTAAGTTAGTCCCAGTAGCCCCCGTTAGACCCATATCCCACAAAACTAGGGGTTCCCAACCTGGGAGTCTGCGGACGTCTTGATTAACGGTAAAGACGGTTGGGATCTGCTGCTCTAACCCTAACCCTATCCACGTACCTGTCCGAGGGTCTTTTAAACGTCGTTCCTCTACCTGTCTCAACCACTTTCTCTGGCAGCTCATTCCCTATAGGGACCACCCTCTGGGTGAAAAAGTTGCCCCTCAGTCCCCTTTAAGTCTCTCCCCTCTCACCTCAAACCTGTGCCCTCCAGTTTCAGAGCCACCCCCACCCTGGGGAAAAGACTGTGACCATGCACCTTATCTATGTCCCTCGTGGTTTTATAAACCTCTAAAAGGTCACCCTGTGGGCATGTGGCCAAGTGGTTAAGGCATTCGACTAGCGACCTGAAGGTCGTGAGTTCGAACCCCAGCCGAGGGAACGTGTTGTGTCCTCGAGTAAGGCACTTAATCACACATTGCTCTGCGACGACACCGGTGCCAAGCTGTATGGGTCCTAATGCCCTTCCCTTGGACAACATTGGTGTCCTGGAGAGGGGAGACACAGCATGGGCAACTGCTGGTCTTCCATTCAACCTTGCCCAGGCCTGCACCCTGAAGAGTGAAGACTTTCCAGGCACAGATCCATGGTCTTGCAAGACTAACGGATGCCTTACTAAAAGGTCACCGCTCAGTCTCCTTCACTCTGAAGAACAAAATCCCAACATCCTTTCTCAACCTGAAGGTCCAAATAGTCATTGATTGTCAAAGCAGGTATCTGTATACAACTCTGAGATTAGTCTTTCCCAGAGAGCCACGAAAGAAAGAAAGAACAAAAAGAAACATTAAACCCAACCCCCCAACACCAAAAAAGGGCACCCCCATCATCAACCCCACTCTCCCCTCCCCCCATCGACCCCACTGTCCCCTCCCCCATCAACCCCACTCTCCCCTCCCCCTCATCAACCCCACTCTCCCCTCCCCATCATCAACCCCACTCTCCCCTCCCCTCATCAACCCCACTCTCCCCTCCCCCTCATCAACCCCACTCTCCCCTCCCCCCATTGACCCCTCTCCCCTCCCCCATCGACCCCTCTCCCCTCCCCCCATCAACCCCACTCTCCCCTCCCCCTCATCAACCCCACTCTCCCCTCCCCCCATCGACCCCTCTCCCCTCCCCATCAACCCCACTCTCCCCTCCCCCTCATCAACCCCACTCTCCCCTCCCCCCCATCGACCCCTCTCCCCTCCCCCTCATCGACCCCACTCTCCCTACACAAGGTGGGACAGGAACATCGACCCCAAACCCGTCTCTCCCCACACCAAAAACTAACAGAATATGACAAGAACATCATTCCCCCCTCCCAAACTCCTCCCCTTTGCTCAGCAAAATGGAAAGCATCAGGCAAAAATCACAGAAAAGAAAAACCTCTCTCCCTGACTCAGTCCCTCGAGTCCCAGCAACATCCTCATAAATCTTCTCGGCCGAAAACATGGAGCTTTTATCTGTTTCCGTGGATGCTGCCCGACCTGCCGAGCTCCTGCAGCATCTTGTGTGTGCACTGCCTGGATTTCCAGCCTCTGCGGAATATCTTCTAAGTGTGGTCACACCATCATCTTGTATAATTGTACCGTAACTTCCCAACTCCTGTACTCAGTGGCCTGATCGATGACCGTCAGAATGCCAAGCGCCTTCTTCGTAAGACATAGGAGGACAATTAGGCCATTCGTCCCATCGAGTCTGCTCTGTCATTCCGTCATGGCTGATTTACTATCCCTCTCAACCCCATTCTCCTGCCTTCTCCCTGTGATCCTTGATCCCCTGCCTCACCGAGAACCTATCAAAAGCACCACTTCAAAAGATTTGGCCTCCACAGCCGTCTGTGACAGTGAATTCCACAGATTCACCACCCTCTGGCTGAAGAAATTCCTCCCCATCTCTGCTGTAAACGGACGTCCCTCTATTCTGAGACGGTGCCCTCTGGTCATCGACTCCCCGACCAGAGGAGACATCTCCTCCACATCCACTCTATCTCGGCCTTTTGACATTTGATAGGTTTTAATCAGATCTCCCTCTCATTCTTCTGAACTCGGGAGAGTACAGGCTCAGGGTCATCAAATGTGCCTCGTACATTAACGCTTTCATTCCCAGTAACATTCTTGAGAACTTCCTCTGGGCCCTCTCCAATGCCAGCAATCCTTTCTTCGATAAGGGGCGCAAGGCTGCTTACAATACTCCAAGTGCGGTCTGGCCAATGCCCTATAAAGCCTCAGCATTACATCCTTGTTTTCATATGCTAAGCCTCTCGAAATGAATGCTAACGTTGCACTTACCTTTCCCGCATTCCCCGCCCCCCACCCCCCACACCGACTCGACCTGCAAGTTAACCTTGAGGGAATCCTGCATGAGTTAATCTTCGCCCAGTCTACCCGGGTATCAACTTTCAGGGATATAGGGAATTCCTGTACCCTTGGGTGTCTCTGTTCTACAACACTTCTCCAGGGCCCTGCTGTTCACTGTGAAAGAGCTACCCTGATTTGTCTTCCTAAATTGCGACACCTCACGCTTAGAGAGAACAGAAGTGGAGGGGGGGTGAGCAGTTTCTTGTTCCTGGGTTTTAATATCTCTGAGGACCTAACCTGGACACAATACCAACGCGGCTGCAAGGAAGGCAAGACAGCGGCTATACTTCATTAGGAGTTTGAGGAGAGTTGGTCTGTCGCCTGAAACACTCGCAGATTTCTACAGGTGTACAGTGGAGAGCATTCTAACTGGCTGCACCACCGTCTGGTATGGGGTGGGGAGGGTCACTGCACAGGATCGAAGCAAGCTGCAGAGAGTTATAAAATTGGTCAACTTCATCACGGGCACTCGCCTCCGTAGTATCCAGGACATCTTCAGGGAGCGATGCCTCAGAAAGGTGGCGTCTGTCATTAAGGACCCCCATCACCCAGGACGTGCCCTCTTCTCACTGCTACCATCAGGGAGGAGGTGCAGGAGCCTGAAGGCTCACACTGAGCAACTCAGGAACAGCTTCCTCCACGTTGCCTTCTGATTTCTGAATGGACACTGAACCCTTTAACACTACCTCACTACCTCTTTATTTCCGTTTTCGCACTACTTATTTAATTTAACTATTTAATATATATCAATATATATGCATTTGCCGTAATCCACAGCTGTTTTTCCCTATATTATGTCTTGCGTTGTGCTGCTGCCGCCAAGTTAACACATTTCGCAACATGTGCGGGTGACATTAAAACTGATTCTGATCGGAATTGAACTCCGTCTGCTATTCCTCGGCTGATCGAGATTCCCCCTCCCCACACAATAAATGCTGATTTAGACTCTCCTGTTTGTTCAGGAGGGGGTAACCGGGACTAGACGCAGGGGGTAGTTGATCATGGTGCTTTCCTGCCCCCTGGTGGTCACCGTCGGCCTTGCGTCCTCGGACAACACAAGTAAAATGCTGGTGGAACTCAGCAGGTCAGGCAGCAACTATGGAGGTTAATAATCATTCGCCGTTTCGGGCCGAGACCCTTCATCGGGACTGGAAAGGAAGGGGGTAGAAAGCCAGAATAAGAAGATGGGAGGTGAGGGAAAGAGTACAAGCTGGCAGGTGATAGGTGAGGGGGAAGATGAGTGTGAGAGTAGGGGTGAAGTAAGAAGCTGGGAGGTGATAGGCAGAAGAGGTAAAGAGCTGCAGAAGGGGGAATCTGATCGGGGAGGAGAGTGGACCATGGGAGAAAGGGAGAGGGGGCACAGAAGGGAAGTGATAGGTAGGAGAGGAAAAGAGAAGGGGTGCGAGGGGAATGAGAGGGCAATGGAGAGGAGGGAAGTTGGAGAAATTAATGTTCGTGCCATCAGGTTGGAGGCTACCAGACAGAAAGTGAGGCATTGTTCCTCCAACCTGCGTTTGGCCTCATGGTGGCAGTAGAGGAGGCCGTGCACCAGCACGTCCGAACGGGAAATCAAATTAAAATGGATGGCCACCAGTAAATCCTGCCTTTGGCGGCAGACAGAGCGAAGTCGCTCGATGAAGCAGTCGACCCAGTCCCCGTTGGGTCTCACCGATGTAGAGGAACACCGGACACAGCAGTGTTGCCTCACCTGGAGGGACTGTTTGTGGCTCTGGATGGAGGTGAGGGAGGAGGTGTGGCATTGCGTTGCGTGCAGGGTTAAGAGAGGGACGAAATGACAAGGGAATCACGTGCAGAGCAGTCCTTGTGTCAGATGGAGATGGGAAAGGTTATGGAGATTATCTGTGCTCCCAGTGCAGCCTCCTTTGCACCTTCTTCACCGCCTGGTCTACCTGTGATGCCACTTTCAGAGAACTGTGTACCTGAACCCCTGGGGCTCCCGGTCTACAGCACTCCCCAGGGCCCCACTGTTCACTGTGAATGTCCTTGTTTCCCTTCCCAAACTGCAACACCTCACTCTTATCTGAATTAAACTCCACCTGCCGTCCCTCAGCGCACTTACCCAGCTGATCGAGATCCCCCTTGTAAGTCTGGTAAACCGCCTTCACTGTCAGTGGCACCAGGTTCAGGAACAGTTCCTAGCCTACAACCATCAGGCTGCTGAACCGGTGTGGATAACTTCACTCACCTCTACACTGAATTGATTCCGCAACCTACAGTCTCACTTTCAAGGACTTGACCACTAAAGCATACAGACATGGCCAAGAGGTTCAGTTGTTGTTCAGACCAAACATCAGAATGGGGGAAGAACTGTGACCTCAGTGACTTTGACCGTAGAGTACTTGTTGGTGCCAGGTGGGGTGGTTTGAGTATCTCAGATCTCCTGAGATTTTCATGCACAACTGTCCCTAGAGTTTACAGAGAATCAAAAACAAAATCCAGTGAGCGACAGTTCTGTGGGCGAAAACGCCTCGTTAATGAGAGAGGTCGGAGGAGAATGGCCAGACTGGTTCAATCTGACATGAAGGCAACAGTAACTCAAACAACCCCACATTAGAACAGTTGTTATAGCCGGGGATGGTAATGGGGACAAGCCTCCACTACCTATTAAATGCTCCCAATGGTATGCACCTCAAATAGCCTCTGACAACCAAGTCCAGCTCCTGGCCTTCATGTGTGGCCTATATTCTCAGCATGGCTGAACCATTTCTATTGACAGGAGAAGGGGCAAAGGCAGGTCACTGGCACTTTAAAACCAGTCGCTTCAGGCAGATGGGCCCATCAGCCGTGGTTCATCTTCCTAGGAAAACTCCAATCTCAAACCTCCACTGCCTTGTGTCTACCGGGAAGGCTCGGGAGTAAACTCTGAGGGTAAAATCTGAAGCTGGAGTCCCTTAAGGCAGTCTTAGAAACATAGAAACATAGAAAATAGGTGCAGGAGTAGACCATTCGGCCCTTCGAGCCTGCACTGCCATTCAGTATGATTATGGCTGATCATCCAACTCAGAACCTTGTACCAGCCTTCCCTCCATACCCCCTGATCCCCGTAGCCACAAGGGCCATATCTAACTCCCTCTTAAATATAGCCAATGAACTGGCCTTAACTGTCTCCTGTGGCAGAGAATTCCACAGATTCACCACTCTCTATGTGAAGAAGTTTCTTCTAATCTCGGTCCTAAAAGGCTTCCCCTCTATCCTCAAACTGTGACCCCTCGTTCTGGACCTCCCCAACATCGGGAACAATCTTCCTGCATCTAGCCTGTCCAATCCCTTTAGGATCTTATATGTTTCAATCAGATTCCCCCTCAATCTTCTAAATTCCAACGAGTACAAGCCCAGTTCATCCAGTCTTTCTTCATATGAAAGTCCTGCCATCCCAGGAATCAATCTGGTGAACCTTCTTTGTACTCCCTCTATGGCAAAGATGTCTTTCCTCAGATTAGGGGACTAAAACTGCACACAATACTCCAGGTATGGTCTCACCAAGGCCTTGTACAACTGCAGTAGTACCTCCCTGCTCCTGTACTCGAATCCTCTTGCTATAAATGCCAGCATACCGTTCGCCTTTTTCACCGTCTGTTGTACCTGCATGCCCACTTTCAATGACTGGTGTATAATGACACCCAGGTCTCGTTGCACCTCCCCTTTTCCTAATCGGCCACCATTCAGATAATAATCTGTTTTCCTGTTTTTGCCACCAAAGTGGATAACCTCACATTTATCCACATTAAATTGCATCTGCCATGAATTTGCCTACTCACCTAACCTATCCAAGTCACCCTGCATCCTCTTAGCATCCTACTCACAGCTAACACTGCCGCCCAGCTTCAAGTCATCCGCAAACTTGGAGATGCTTCATTTAATTCCCTCATCTAAGTCATTAATATATATTGTAAACAACTGGGGTCCCAGCACTGAGCCTTGCGGTACCCCCCTAGTAACTGCCTGCCATTCTGAAAAGGTCCCATTTATTCCCACTCTTTGCTTCCTGTCTGCCAACCAATTCTCTATCCACATCAATACCTTACCTCCAATACTGTGTGCTTTAAGTTTGCACACTAATCTCCTGTGTGGGACCTTGCTTTTTGAAAATCCAAATATACCACATCCACGGTTCTCCCCTATCCACTCTACTAGTTACATCCTCAAAAAATTCTATGAGATTCGTCAGACATGATTTTCCTTTCACAAATCCACACTGACTTTGTCCGATGATTTCACCACTTTTCAAATGTGCTGTTATCACACATTTGATAACTGACTCTAGCATTTTCCCCACCACCGATGTTAGGCTAACCGGTCTATAATTCCCCGGTTTCTCTCTCCCTCCTTTTTTAAAAAGCGGGGTTACATTAGCCACCCTCCAATCCTCAGGAACTAGTCCAGAATCTAAAGAGTTTGGAAAAATTATCACTCTTGCATCCACTATTTCTTGGGCTACTTCCTTAAGCACTCTGGGATGCAGACCATCTGGCCCTGGGGATTTATCTGCCTTTAATCCCTTCAATTTACCTAACACCACTTCCCTACTAACATGTATTTCGCTCAGTTCCTCCATCTCACTGGACCCTTTGTCCCCTACTATTTCCGGAAGATTATTTATGTCCTCCTTAGTGAAGACAGAACCAAAGTAGTTATTCAACTGGTCTGCCATGTCCTTGCTCCCCATAATCAATTCACCTGTTTCTGTCTGTAAGGGATCTACATTTGTCTTTACCAGTCTTTTTCTTTTCACATATCTATAAAAGCTTTTACAGTCAGTTTTTATGTTCCCTGCCAGTTTTCTCTCATAATCTTTATTCCCTTTCCTAATTAAACCCTTTGTCCTCCTCTGCTGGACTCTGAATTTCTCCCAGTCCTCAGGTGAGCTGCTTTTTCTGGCTAATTTGTATGCTTCTTCTTTGGAATTGATACTATCCCTAATTTCTCTTGTCAGCCACGGGTGCACTACCTTCCTTGATTTATTCTTTTGCCAAACTGGGATGAACAATTGTTGTAGTTCATCCATGCGATCTTTAAATGCTTGCCATTGCATATCCACCGTCAACCCTTTAAGTGTCATTTGCCAGTCTATCTTAGCTAATTCATGTCTCATACCTTCAAAGTTACCCTTCTTTAAATTCAGAACCTTTGTTTCTGAATTAACTATGTCACTCTCCATCTTAATGAAGAATTCCACCATGTTATGGTCACTCTTACCCAAGGGGCCTCTCTTGACAAGATTGCTAATTAACCCTTCCTCATTGCTCAATACCCAGTCTGGAATAGCCTGCTCTCTAGTTGTTTCCTCAACATGTTGGTTCAAAAAACCATCCCGCATACATTCCAAGAAATCCTCTTCCTCAGCACCCTTACCAATTGGATTCACCCAATCTATATATAGATTGAAGTCACCCATTATAACTGCTGTTCCTTTATTGCACACATTTCTAATTTCCTGTTTAACGTCATCCCCAACCTCACTACTACTGTTAGGTGGTCTGTACACAACTCCCACCAGTGTTTTCTGCCCCTTAGTGTTATGCAGCTCGACCCATATCGATTCCACATCCTCCCGGCTAATGTCCTTCCTTTCTATTGCGTTAATCTCCTCTCTAACCAGCAATGTCACCCCACCTCCTTTTCTTTCATGTCTATCCCTCCTGAATATTGAATATCCTTGAATGTTGAGCTCCCATCCTTAGTCACCCTGGAGCCATGTCTCTGTGATCCCAACTATATCATAATCATTAATAACAATCTGCACTTTTAATTCATCCACCTTGTTATGAATGCTCCTTGCATTGACACACAGTGAACTCTTACACTGAGTTCAATGCTGACTGGCAACTCCTGTCTCGCTGCTGGTGCCAAGCTGAACTGGTCTGTACCACTCCTTTGGGCTCGCCAGATGCGCAGAGGGGCCAAGCTTGATGCATGGGCAACAGCCTGCTCTCCGTATTGTACTGTCCAGTCTGCATATCGAGACAGTTAGGATGCAGCGTGCATGATCGATGGAGGCCTTACGCTCTCACAACAGCGGAGTTCAACAGACCAAACATTGAAGTGGGTGGGCTACGGCAGTGAAATGCCACGAATGTACCTCAGCGGCCACTTTATTAGGTAGAGCAGGTGTCCAATAATGTGGCCACTCAGTGTACATAATTAGATAATAAATTTACTTTATCTTTGATTTCCACTGCCTGTTTTAGTGTCATCTGTTTGGCGAGGAGGGGGTTAACAGGACAGGCCACAGGGAGAAGTTGGCTGTGGGTCTTTGCTTCCCCCTAGTGGTCACCACCAGCTGTGCGCTCTCCAACAATGTCCGATGGACATTCAATGTCGAGGCCCAGAGAACAGTGTGCAAAGTGACGGGCTTCCATAGTCCAAGTTTCTCTTCCGTCGGGAAGTGTCTCCAGATCAAAGCTGACCTGCTCCCCGTTGTAACTTCTGTCCTCCAGAACTCAGGCCCTCTGCACAATCTCAATATGTGATATCGGGGTTGCCTCTGACACCCCAAACCCTCCTCCTCAAGAGTGTCAAAGCTTCCCAGGAGTGGAGGTCAGGTTTTATTTTCAAGGAAATCCCTCTGTTGTACAACATTCCCCAGATCCTAATCATTCAGGGGTGAACTTGCAGGGAACCGATTGATTGTACCCATTGTCTACACAGGGACATGAACCTGTTGTCTTCTCTCTCACCAGGACTGAAGGAGGTTCCGGCCAACATTCCCAGTGACACGACTTTACTGGATCTTCAGAACAACAAGATCACCGAGATTAAGGAAAAAGATTTTAAAAACCTCGGCAAACTTTACGTAAGGGTTTCCTGACGCTCAAACGCCGTGTCAAATTTCTGTTTATGTTGATGCTGTGAGAGGGGCGGAGAGGTGGGAGCACTGCGGGAGGGGGTGAGGAGAGAACACACTGGGAGGGGCGGTGAGGAGGGAACGCTGTTGGAGGGGCAGTGAGGAGGGAGAGCTGTGGGAGAGGGTGAAGAGGAAGTGCTGTGGGAGTGACAGTAAGGAGGGAATGCTGTTGAGGGAATGAGGAGGGAATGCTGTGGGAGGGGGTGAGGAAGGAACGCTGTGGAGGGGGTGAGGAGGGAATGCTGTGGAGGGGGTGAGGAGGGAGCGTTGTGGAGGGGGTGAGGAGGGAGCGTTGTGGAGGGGGTGAGGAGGGAATGTTGTGGGAGGGGGTGAGGAGGGAATGTTGTGGGAGGGGGTGAAGACGGAGTGTTGTGGAGGGGGTGAGGAGGGAGCATTGTGGAGAGTGAGGAGGAAGCATTGTGGAGGGGGTGAGGAGGGAGCATTGTGGAGGGGGTGAGGAGGGAGCATTGTGGAGGGGTTGAGGAGGGAATGCTGCGTTATAGGATGGTGGGAGGAAGGAAGGAGCACTAGTCTGCAGATGGGCCAACAAGGAGGGAGTACTGTGGGAGGGGGCAGTGAGGAGGGAGTACTGTGGGAGGGGGCAGTGAGGAGGGAGTACTGTGGGAGGGAGCAGAGAAGAGGGAGTACTGTGGGAGGGGGCAGAGAAGGGGGAGTACTGTGGGAGGGGCAGTGAGGAGGGAGCGCCGCAGTGTGGGAGTGAATTGTGAGAGGGAGCCCCAGCAAAGGTGTGGTGAGGAGGGAGCGCCGGGCTGCGAGAGGGCCGGTGAGAGGGGAACCCCTTGCTGTGGGTGGGGCGACGAAGAGGGATCTCATCTCTCTGTCTTCACCACCCAGGCACTGTACCTGGTCAATAACAAGATCAAAAAGGTCCATCCTAGAGCGTTTCAGCCACTGGTCTCCATCCAGAAATTGTACATGTCCAAGAACGCCCTGGTGGAAATCCCCAAGAATCTGCCTCGGTCCCTGGTTGAGCTCAGGATTCACGATAACCACATCACCAAGGTTCCCAAGGAGGCCTTCCGAGGGCTTAAAAGCATGAACTGTATCGGTGAGTGACAAGAAAACCAAACCCCTTCCTTCCCACTCCTCACCTACCCGGGTGGAGTTAGTCCGTGCACTCTGCATCCGCCGCATTACCTTGCCCACATCTACAAGTCAAGAGGGTGACAGGACACTCCCCACCTACCCGGGTGGAGTTAGTCCATGCACTCTGCATCCGCCGCATTACCTTTCCCACATCTACAAGTCAGGAGGGTGACAGGACACTCCCCACCTACCCGGGTGGAGTGAGCCCACGCACTCTAGTTCTGATTGCACTCGTCTTCAGTGGAGGAAACTCACAGAAAATGCCAAGCTCCCCCAGCATTATGTGTGCGTTCCTCTGGGTGTCCAGCCTCCAGAGAATCTCTTGTGTCGCTGATTTCACTGGAAAAAGCCGGCTTGCATTTACCCTGTCTGTACCCCTCATAATTTTGTATACCTCTATCAAATCTCCTCTCATTCTCCTATGCTCTGGAAAATAAAGTCGTAGCCTATTCAACCTTTCCCTGTAACGCAACATCCCGGCAACATCCTTGTAAATTTTCTCTGCATCTCTTTCAATTGGTATCTTTCCTGCCATTTAGGGCAGAAATGAAGGGCCTCCATCTCTGTCTATCCTTGGCCACTCAGACATAGAAGGACTCTCCATTGCTGTTTCTTTTTAACAGTTTTTACATGGAACATAGAACGGTACAGTACAGTAACAGGCCCTTCGGCCCACAATGTTGGGCTGGACCAGCTAAAGAGTAAATCAAACACACCCAAAAAAAACTAATCCCAACATCCAGAACCGGAATCAGGTGAATTATCACCAGCATGTAACGTGAAATTTGTAAACAAATGCAATACATAATCCAGCAAAGAAAAAAAATAAACAAATATGTGAATTCAATAGATTTTAAAAATCGTGCAAAAACAGAAATATTGTATATTGTTTTTAAAAAGTGAGGTAGTGTCCAAAGATTCAATGTCCACTTAGGAATTGAATGGCAGAGGGGAAGAAGCTGTTCCTGAATCGCTGATTGTGTGCCTTCAGGCTTCTGTACCTCCTAGCTGATGGTAACAGTGAGAAAAGGGTGCTGGAGGTCCTTAATACTGGGCACTGCCTTTCTGAGACACTGCTCCCTAAAGATGTCCTGGGTACTTTGCCTGAGAAGGAGCTGACTAGATTTACAACCCTCTGCAGCTTCTTTCGGTCCTGTGCAGTCGCCCCTCCATACCAGACAGTGATGCAGCCTGTCAGAATGCTCTCCATGGTACAGCAGAAGTTTTTGACTGTATTTGTTGACATGCCAGATCTCTTCAAACTCCTAATAAAATATAGCCGCTGTCTTGCCTTCTTTATAACTACATCGATATGTTGGGACCAGATCATTCTTATATTCATGCGCCCATCTAAACATCACTTAAAAGTCCCTAATGTATTTGCCTCTACCACCATAACATTCTCTGAGTAAAAAACCTACCCCTCACATCCCGTATGAACCTACCCCCTCTCACCTTCAATGCCTGCCCTCTGGTATTAGACATTTCAAACCTGGGCACAAGATACTCCCTATCTACTCTATCCATGCCTCTCATAATCTTATAAACCTCTATTAGATCTCCCCCCGGCCTTCGCCATTCAAAAGAGAACAGACTAAGTTTATCCAGCCTCTTGTGGTAGCGCATGCCCTCTAAACCAGGCAGCATTCTGCTGCCCCCTCTCCAAATCCTCAAGTCATTCCTAGAGAGGGGCGGCCATGCAATACTCCAGATGTGGCCAAACCAGAGTTTTATAAAGTTGCAACATAATCTCTTGACTTTTGAACTGAACGCCTCGACTAACAAAATCAAGCATCCCTTAAGTTTTATTTATTTGACCAGTCAGGGTTGTTGGCCTTGAGTGAACCTGGAGGACCGGTGGGCCACTCTTAGTCTGGCCTCTACCCTTTGACCTGTTTTGGCATGGGTGACCCTACCAAGAGCCAAAGCATAAAGCCCTGACTCCAGCCAACGTCGCTCTCCAGGTCACTGAGGCACGCAAGCCTCCGAGCCCTACGACAAGATTGTGGTCCTCTGGGAGGACATTTGTTACTACCGATGTCTTATGCAACTTCAGCATCCCAACTCCTGTACTCAGTGCTTTGATTTATGAAGGTCAGTATGCCAGAGGCTCTCTTTACGACCCTATCCAGCTGTGACACCACTTTCAAGGAAATGGGGATCTGTATTTCCAGATCTCTCCTGATTTCCCTCTGTTTGCATCTCTTATACTCCTCAAGTACCTCATTTGTTCCTTCCTGCCTCTGTGATATTAAAGGTACATTTAATGTCAGAGAAGTGTATACAATATACATCCTGAATTGCTTTTTCTTCACAAACATCCACAAAAACAGGAGTGTCCCAAAGAATGAATGACAATTAAATGTTAGAACTCCAAACTAACCCCCCACTCCCCCCTCCCTCCCGCAGCAAGCAATGATCCCCCCTTACCTCCACCGGCAAAAAAAACTGCATCAGGACCCACCACCAAGCACTCAAGTGTGAGCAAAGCAACAGAAAAGACACAGACTTGCAGTACTCCAAAGACTACTTGTTCACCCGGTATTTGACATACCACAGGCTCTCTCTCTCCCTAATAAGGAAAAAAGAGGTGTCTCTTCTTCACAGTGAGAGAGGAGGCATAACAATCAACTCGCTGGTTTACGATGTTAAAAGTACATTGTGTCACTTTTTCCGACCTCTGTGCCCAAATATCTTGGGTCTCTGGGCAAACAGCCTTACATCTTCCATCTCCCATGACACACGTATCTCCTGCCCAGACACCGACCTCCAATCCACCCCCCCCCAACCCCCATCTCCAGAGCCACGAGATCTTGGTCCACCAAAGGCGAGTGAAACTCTTAGACCGCATCCTTGGCATACCGAATAATGGCCATACATGAAACCCCAAGATGGGGCCCCGTTCCCACAAAGAACCGTAGTCAGTGTGTAACTCCAAGTCAGGATCTTCAAAAGAACCCTGAAAGGGAAAAATAGCGATATTAAAGATGAAAACAG
The DNA here is from genome assembly GCF_963921235.1 of Mobula hypostoma. Taxonomy (NCBI): domain Eukaryota; kingdom Metazoa; phylum Chordata; class Chondrichthyes; order Myliobatiformes; family Myliobatidae; genus Mobula; species Mobula hypostoma. The sequence goes on along the minus strand of NC_086124.1, from coordinate 20,954,739 downwards.
AGCTGTTTCTGAAGATGCAAGGAAAGGAGTTGCCGTAGATGCCATTGATTCTCCTAAGCACCTCCTTCTTCTTCTTCTTACCTAAAGACTCAATACCTCTGAAAAGCCAAGGCTCCCTAAACGTGATATCCTTGCCTTTTATTCTGATAGGAACATAAACTCCATTCTCTCAAATGTCACTGCTGAACGCCTCTCCCTTGCCAAGCGGGCCCCTGCCAGAATGGAATCTATCTTTACCAGATCCCTCCCGAGACCATCAAAACTGGCCTTCCTCCCATTTAGAAACTCAAGCTGAGGACCAGACCTACCCTTCTCCGTAATTATCTTGAAATGTTCACTGGATCCCCTGCACACATTTCTGTCAGCTGTCTTGTCCATCATTGGAGATTCAGGATCACACTCTCTCTCGATGGGACCTCTGTATATTGATTAAGGAAACATTCCTGAACACAGCTGATGAACTCTTTCCCCACCCAGCCTTTTCACAGGAGGAGAGTCCCAGTAAGTTTGTGGAAAGTTAAACAAACTTATTTTTCTTGCAACTGTCTACGACTTCTCCACAAATTTTCTCCTCTAAATCTTGCTGACTGTTGGATGCTCTATAATAGAGTCCCATAAACAAGTTCAAGCATCTGAAATGTGACAGGAAAATTCACACTTTCCTGAGTAGAGTTAGTCCATGCACTCCGCATCCACCACATTACCCTCCCCCCATCTACAAGTCAGCAGTTCCTTGGGACTTCTCCATTTCCCTTGGTGAAGTTAGACCATGCACTCCACATCTGCCACATTACCTCTCCATTATCTATAAGTCAGGGGTGTTCGGCCACTAGTGCTTGCTGTTGGGGTCTTTACATTGAATGGGGAATCATTTATGCCACGTGCAAGACAAGCGAGATTCTTACCTTGTACTAACATCCAACACTGCTGTCCCCGTGACAGAGATGGGAGGGAACCCTCTGGAGAACTCGGGATTCGAAGAGGGAGCCTTCGATGGTCTGAAGCTGAATTACATCCGCATTTCAGAGGCAAAACTTTCGGGCGTTCCCAAAGGTGAGTAGGTGCCTGGAGAGGTGGCAATGATGGACAGGAGGTGTTGGAACAACTTCACTCCGTGTCTGACCCCGGGAGTGTGTGATGGACAGGAGGTGTTGGAACAACTTCACTCCGTGTCTGACCCCGGGAGTGTGTGATGGGACAGTGTGGTGGGAGTTTCACTCTGTCTCTGACCCCGGGAGTGTGTGATGGGACAGTGTAGAGGGAGATTCACTTTGTGTCTGACCCCAGGATTCTGTGACGGGACGCTGTGGAGGGAATTCACTCTGTGTCTGACCCCGGGGGTGTGTGATGGGATGGTGTGGAGGGAGCTTCACTTTGTGTCTGACCCCAGGATTCTGTGACGGGATGCTGTGGAGGGAGATTCACTCCGTGTCTGACCCCGGGAGTGTGTGATGGGACGGTGTGGAGGGAGCTTCAGTCTGTGTCTGACCCCGGGAGTGTGTGATGGGATGGTGTGGAGGGAGCTTCACTTTGTGTCTGACCCCAGGATTCTGTGATGGGACGGTGTGGAGGGAGCTTCACTCTGTGTCTGACCCCAGGAGTGTGTGATGGGACAGTGCAGAGGGAGCATCACTCTGTGTCTGACCCACATGCAGAAATGTGTCTGATATTCTTTGCAACACGAAAGCCGGGCATTTGGGCTAACGAGTCATACTAGTGCACAGTGGACCCACTGACCAGCCTGGTATTGTCTGATCGCAGATCTGCCCAACAGCATCCACGAACTCCACCTGGACCACAACAAGATCCAGGCCATTGAGCTGGAAGACCTCATCCGTTACAGTCAGCTGTACAGGTGGGACAGGGGAGCGGGATGAGGGGCACCGCACCGTGGGTTGGGGGAGTGTAGAGCCTGCCATGCTGCGGGAGGGGCGGAGAGGAGGAAGCGTCGCTCCGCAGGAGTAGGAGGGAATGGAGAGAGGGAGCACTGTGCTGCGGGATGAAAGTGGGGGGGGGGTCCTGTGCTATGGGCGGGGCGGAGAGAAGGAAGCTCCGCGCCGCAGGTGTTGGGGTGGGGATGGAGAGGAGGGAGTACCGCGGGAGGGGCGGAGAGGAGGGAGTGTCGAGCCACGGGGGCGGGGGTGAGAAAGGAACGCTGCGGCTCAGAGGAGATACAAAGAGGACTGACCCATCTAGTGGCCTGGGAAGCCTCTACCTCCTCAAGAAGCTAAAGGAATCCATCATATGACCCTCACCAATTTTTATTGATGCACCATAATAAGCATCCTATCGGGATTGATCACGGCTCGGCACGGCATCAGCTCTGTCCGTGACCGCGAGGAACCGCAGAGAGCTGTGGACACCACTCAGCCCATCGCGGAAACCAGCCTCCCCTCCGCAGACTGTGTCTGCATTTCCCTCTGCCCCGGTAAAGCAGCCAGCAGAATCCAAGACCCCACTCACCCCGGACATTCTCCCTCCTCCCCCCTCCCATCGGGCAGAAGATACAAAAGCCTGAAAGCCCGTCCCACCAGGCTCAGGGACAGCTTCTACCCCGCAGTAATGGACCTCTTCTACAATAACTCGGACCCTTGACCTCACAATCTACCTCTCCGTGGCCCTTGTCCCTATTATCTGCCTGCACCGCATCCTCTCTGTAACAGTTACGCTTCATTCTGTGACACACACACAAAATGCGGGAGGAACTCAGCAGGCCAGGCAGCATCTATGGTCGATGTTCCGGGTGAAGACCCCTCAGCAGGACAGGAGAAAAAAAAGATGAGGAGTAGAGTTAGTAGGTGGGGGGAGGAGAGGAAGGTGATAGGTGAAACCGGGAGGGGAAGGGTGAAGCAAAGAGCTGGGAAGTTGACTGGTGAAAGAGATACAGGCCTGGAGAAGGGGGGTTCTAATAGGAGAAGACAGAAAGTCATGGAAGAAAGAAAAGTGTGGGGGGGGAGCACCAGAGGGAGGTGATGGGCAGGCAAGGAGATAAGATGAAAGAGGGAAAAGGAGATGGGGAATGGTGAGGAGGTGGGGGGGGGGCATTAACGTAAGTTCAGAAATTGATGTTCATGTCATCAGGTTGGACACCCAGATGGAATATAAGGTGTTGTTCCTCATCGCGACAGTAGAGGAGGCCATGGATTGACATATCAGAATGGGAGTGGGAAGTGGAATTAAAATGGCTGGCCGCTGGGAGACCCCATTTTTTCTGGCAGACGGAGCATAGGTGCTCAGTGAAACTATCCCCCTATCTACGTCAGGTCTCACCGATATACAGGAGGCCACACCAGGACCGGATACAGTAGATAACCCTGACAGATTCACGGGTGAAGTGTCGCCTCACCTGGAGGGATTGTTTGGGCCCTGAGTGGTACTGAGCGAGGTGGTGTAGGGGCAAGTGTAGCACTTGTTCTGCTTGCAAGGATAAGTGCCAGGAGGAAGATCAGTGGGGAGGGACGAGTGGACAAGGGAGTCGCGTAGGGAGCGATCCCTGCGGAAAGCAGGAAGTGAGGGGGGGGAGGGAAAGATGTTCTTGGTGGTGGGATCCCATTGGAGATTGCGGGTATTGCAGAGAATTATGCCTGGACGCGGAGGCTGGTGGGGTAGTAGGTGAGGACCTGGCGGGAGGACGGGGTGAGAGCAGGCGTGCGTGAAATGGAAGAGATGTGGTTGAGGGCCACGTTGATGGCGGAAGAAGGGAAGCCCCTTTCTTTGAAGGAGGAGGACATCTCCTTCGTTCTGGAATAAAAAGCCTCATCGGCCTGAGAGCAAATGCAGCGGAGACGGGGGGAACTGAGAGAAGGGGATGGTGTTTCTACAAGTAACAGGGTGGGAAGAGGTATAGACCAGGTAGCTGTGAGAGTCTGCGGGTTTACAATAGACATCGGTAGATAAGCTGTCTCCACAGATAGAGACAAAGAGATCGAGAAAAGGGAGGGAGGTGTTGAAAATGGAGAGGAATTTGGAGGCAAAGGTGAAAAAGTCGGCAAACTCCACATGGGTCCAGGAAGCATCGATGTAGTGTAGGAAAAGTGCGGGACGGTCACTAGTGTAGGTTTGGAACACAGACTGTTCCACATAGCTGACAGACAGGCAGACATAGCTGGGACCCATGCGAGTGCCCATGGCTACACCTTTTGTCTGAAGGAAGTGGGAGGCACCAAAGGAGAAATTATTAAGAGTGAGGACAAGTTCCACTAGGAGGAGGAGAGTGGTGTTCGTGGAGGGGAATTGGTTGGGTCTGGTGTCCAGAAAGAAACGGAGAGCTTTGAGGCCTTCCTGGTGGGGGATGGAGGTGAAAAGCGATTGTACTCTTTTCCATAGCTGGTGCCTGGCCTGCTGAGTTCCTCCAAGCATTTTGTGTGTGTTGCTCGGATTTCCAGCATCTGCAGATCTTCTCTTGTTTGGCACTTTATTCTGCATTCTGTTATTGTTTTATCTTGTTCTACCTCAATGCACTGTGTAATAATCTGATCCGTATGAACAGTGTGCAAGACAAGGTCTTCACCGTATCTATAATTAACCAATTAACCAAGTTAGGGATGTTAGAGGGATCCCAGGATAGATCAGGAACAAGCCAGCCACCCAATCAGTGTTAAGTTAGCAGGGTGGTACTGCCACCATGTGGTGACTACCTGAGCACTGTCCCGTGACTGTTGACATGGGAAATTTCAAAGTAAAAATTATTTATTGTTATATACACGGGTGCAATGAAAAACTTACTTGAAGCAGAGTCACAGGCATATTGCATCAGAGACAGAACCTTTCCCAAGAAAAAAAATTACATAAATTATCCACGATTTTTACAAGAAAGAACACAATTTGAACAAAAACACCAAGTCCGTTCTAGCCCAGTGTCGCTGTGCCAAGGCAGTGATTAGGGTTGTGTCGGTTGGTTCAAGAACCGAATGGTTGAAGGGAAGTCGCTGTTCCTGACCCTGGTGGTGTGGCAGGTCAGGCTTCTGTACCCGCCCCCCCCCGCCCGACGGGAGCCGAGAGAAGATGGCACGGCCCAGGTGATGGTGGACGTTGCCTTCTTCAGGCAGTGCTTGCTGTAGGTATGACCGACGGTGGGGGTGAGATGTACCCATAACATATTGAGCTGGGCCCAATATTCTCTGCAGCTCCCCACACGTCCAAATTTCCATTCCTAACCAGGATTCACCAGTCAAGACACTTTCAACAGGACCTCTGTAGAAGTTTGTTAGTGTGTTCAGTAATAAGTCAAACCTCCTTAACTTCCTGAGGAAGGATGGCTGATTTATTATCCAGCTCAACCCTAATCCCCGTACCTTCTCCCCATAACCTTTCACACCCTGACTAATCAAAAACCCATGAACCTTAAATGCACCCAGTGACCTGGCCCCCACACCTGCCTGTGGCAACAAATCCCACTGATTCACCGTCCTCCAGCTAAAGGAATTCCTCCTCATCTCCATTCTAAATCGACGTCCCTCTGCTCTGAGGCCCCCTCGTCCTCAACTCCCTCACCAAAGGAAACATCCTCTCCACATCCACTCTATCGAGGCCTTTCAACATTCAATAGGTTTCAATAAAATCCTCCCTCATTCTTCTAAATTCCAGTGGGTAAAGGCCCAGATCCATCAATCATGCCTCATGTGTTAACTCCATCATTACCAGAACCATTCTCATGAACCTCCTTTGAACACTTTCCAATGTCAGCACATCCTTTCTTAGATAAGGAGCCCAGAACAGTTGACAATACTCCAGGTGTGGTCTGACCAACGCTTTATAAAGCCTCAGCATTACATCCTTGTTTTCATATTCCAGTCATCTCGAAACGAATGCTAACATTGCATTTGCCTTCATTACCACCAACTCAGCCTGGAAATAAACCACCAGGGAATCCTGCAAAGTCCCTTTGCACTTCAGATTTTTAAAATGCTCTCCTCGTTTAGAAAATAGTCTAAGTGTAAATAGTCCTTCGACCAAAGTGCGTGACCATACACACTTCCCGAAACTGTATTCCATTTGAACTCTGTCGAGGCCATAGAACATTCAATAGCTTTCAATGGGATCTTCCTTCCTTCTAAATTCCAGCGAGTAAAGGCCCAGAGGCTTCAATCGCTCCTCATATGCTCCCCATTCTCCTAATCCAAGTGCTTCTGCAGCCTCTCTGTTTCCCCAACACTACCTGCCCCTCCTCCTTCCTGATCGTGACTGTATGCGGGACCCAGGCCAGGTCACACGAGGTGCTAACGCTCAGATGAGCTCTCTCCAACCCCACAACATAATCCACGCGTGCTCACCCTCCCGGAAAGCGGGGAAGTCGGCCTCCAGCGGCGGGAGCGTGAACGTGTGTCGGCGTTTCTTCCCACTGCAGGTTGGGTCTCGGCTTCAACCACATCCGGGTGATCGAGAACGGGAGCCTGGCGTTTCTGCAGAACCTGCGGGAGATCCACCTGGAGCACAACGAGCTGACCCGCGTCCCAGCTGGACTCAACCACATGAAGTACCTGCAGGTGAGGGGCGGGGGCCGCGGGCTGTGTCTGTGTTGTTTTGCCGAGCACGGCGGGCTTGCTATGCTGGCGCCGGGATGTGCAGTGACACTTGCGGGCTGCCCCGAGCGCACCCTCGGGCGTGATGATTGTTAACGCAAACGACGCATTTCGCTGTCTATTCGATAAATACATTTCAATATGCAATCTTGAATCGCCGCCGAGTTTGCGCGCTGCGGGAGGGCAGTGAGGAGGGAGCGCCGCGCCGCTGGAGGGGCGGAGATGGGGGAGTGCCGCGCCGCTGGAGGGGTGGACATGGGGGAGCACCGGTGAGGATAGATCACTGCATTGCGGGAGGGGCCGCGGTGAAGCCCCGACTCTGATGCCATCTCCCCCCTCCCTGCAGGTCGCCTATCTCCACTCGAACAACATCAGCCAAGTGGGCGTCAACGACTTCTGCTCCACCGGCTTCGGATTCAAGAGGGCCTCCTACCACGGCATCAGCCTCTTCAACAACCCCGTCAATTACTGGGATGTCCAGCCGGCCACCTTCCGCTGCGTCACTGACAGGATGGCCATCCAGTTCGGCAACTACCGCAAATAGTCCGCCAGACGCTCTCTCCACTCCACTCTCCCCCACCCCGTCTCCGGGCAGGGTCAGTGTGACCAGCCCTTGTACAGTGCCTAACTCCTCTCCATCCTCACCTCCCCCTTTGTCCGTTCTCTCTCTTTCCTTCCCACTCGCCTTTCTCCCTCAGCCTCAACCTGCTTCTCTTTCCTCCCTCCCTCGTTCTCCAATGGCATTGCACCTCCAACTTTTCAAACCTTCTCTCACCTCTTCCCGCTCTCTCCCCACGCACTATCCCTCCCCTCCAATTCTTTCTGACCCTCTCATCCTCTCCCTCCCGCCCCTCCAATTCTTTCTGACCCTCCCTCCTAACCTATCCCTCCCTCTCCCTCCAATTCTTTCTCACCCTCCCTCCTAACCTCCTCCTCCAATTCTTTCTGATCCTCTCTCTAGCCCCCTCCCCCCAATATCTCCCTGTCCCGGCCATCTCTCGCCCTCCCGCTTTCCTCGACTCAGCAATCTATCTTCACCGTCGCCTGGCTTAAACCCCCAAATCCCTGCCCTGCCCTCGCCGGTCAGCAGTCTTTAATTACCCCCCTCTCCTCACTCCCATCCATTTGTCTCTGGTTTTCCGGGAGGGGGAGAGAGGAGGATGGGGGTGCGGGGTAGAGAGTAGAGGGAGGAGGAAAGGAGAAAGAGTGGTTGGGTGTAAAATGGAAGAGGGAGAGACACAGAGGAAGAGGGAGAGAGAGAGGGGATGGGGGAGAGAGAGAGAGGGGACGGAGGGAGAGGGAGAGGGGACGGAGGGAGAGGGAGAGAGGTGGACGGGGAGGGAGAGAGGGGAAAGGGGGTGAGAGAGGTGGACGGGGGAGGGAGACAGACAGACAGAGAGGGAGAGAGGAAAGAGGCAAAGAAGGGAAGGAAAGCAGAGAGAGAGAAAAGGGAAAGGGAGAGGAGCTCCATACTTCTCCCCCTCCTTATCCCCTCTGCACCCCCACCATTTACCCCCTCCTTCTCTCTCCACCCCCTTCCCCCCCCCAGCCCACTCTCTCCCCGCCGCCATGTAGTGAGTGGTGGGGGGGCTAAACCCGCCGACCGCGGGCGATCGCTGCTGGTAAGTCGCACCCGCGCAGAACCTCTAAGGCCGGCGGCGGACGGAGCACTGAGCGGCCCGGGGAGCCCAACCCCAGCGGCGGGCGAGGCTCGCGGTGCACCGACTGGCCAGCCCTTCCGAGAGAGAGAGAGAGAGAGAGAGAGAGAAAGGAAGGGAGGAATCAGCAGCCCCCTTCAGCTCCACAGCATCACCCCAAAAGCTGTCGCAGACCCAACGCCGCCTTCTTTCCCCCAGACCTATCGTATAACCTGTCCATTGTATCGTTGTGTATGGTGCATTTATCACTGATCTACAAATGTGGTATATCAAATCCTGAGTAATGTAAAAGAAAGTCTAATTAAAGGCAGTGCCAAGTATTCCAGTCACTGTGGTGCTCTTGGCTGAATCAGCGGCTAGACGCTCCTTCGCACAGTGATGAGGGGAAAGGACAGGCCTTCATGCCCAGATTCGGATCCGACTCGAGGCCCGGGCCTGCTGGGGATCGTTGCCTGCGGACCAGATGTGGGCCTCAACCAAGACCAGACTGGGGGATCTGGCCTTTGGAGCTTTATTAGAGACCCCCCCCCCCGCCCCACTCCTGTGCCCACTTTGGACCCATACTTCAATGCCAGGCCTTGGTGGAATCGGTAGCCTCACTCGAGGCCCGGCTGAGCGGGGGGAGGGCGTTCTCATTTCTGAGGCCTGGCCCAGACATAGCGGTGTGTGACCGAGTCGAGACCCACAGTTACAGGCCTGCGGTGGAGGCCAGCTGAGTGAACCTCATTAATGAGATTCTTCCCGTACAGCCATTGCTGGGGCTCAGGTCTGGTGGCCCCACTCTGGGCCTGACGTAGTCGAGCAAACTTGTCGCAGGTTCTGTCAAAGGTGGCCCTGCTGCTGGAGGCTCTGGAGAGTGGGACGGCACTTGAATTGGGAGGAACGGGGGCATTCAGGGGAGGCAGGTGAATGGAGGCAAAGGAGTGGATGGAGGTGTGATGATGAACTGAATTGTAGGAAGGAGAGGAATTGGAGGAGGGAGAGAGGAGGGGTAAGTGGGAGGAGGGAGAGGGGAGGGGTAAGTGGGAGGAGGGAGACTGGGCAGGGGGAGTGTGATCGGAGGAAGAGGGGAGATTGAGAGTATGGGGAGTGAGAGGAGAGGGGAAGGGGAGACAGGTAGTGAGATGGGGAGGAAAGAGGAGGGAGTAAAAGGGGTGGGGAGATGGTGAGGAAAGAGTGGAGGGATGAGGGGGAGTGGGGAGAGAGGGGAAGGGGAGAGAGGCGGAGGGGAGATGAGGAGAGGGGTGGTGAGATGGGGAAGAAAGAGGGAGTGAAGGGGAGAGAGAATAGGAGTGTGTCGGGGGAGAGGGGATGGGTGGGTGGCTGGGAAGGGGAGGAAACAGTGAGTGGAGGCGGGGGGAGAGGGAGGGGGAGGGAGGTGTGAGGGGGATGGGAGATGGTGAGGGGGAGAGGAGAGAAGGGATAGGGAGAGGGAAGGTGATAGGAATACGGAGGGGGAGTGAGGGAGGATGGGAGAGGGATGGAGGGGTGGGTAGGAATGGGAGGAGACAGGGTGAATGGAGGGGAGAGATGCAAGACGACAAGGGGGGGGGGGTTGCCAGGGGTGATGCTGCTGGGACGGAGCAGAGCCCCGGATCCAGGCCTGGAAGATGGGTCACCGTGCGGGGCTGACCATGGACAGTGTCCCGAGAGGGCAAACGGGCCCGAGCCGTCGGTGACATGGGGATGGCGGAAGGGTCACTGGTCAAGTGGGGTCCGGTTCTCTCCCCCTGTGCTTTGTAACTCCAAACGGATCGAAAGGAAGACGAAGTTGTCCAAAATGCGGGTCTCACTTTAACCGAAGCGCGAACGTGATAGCGTCATCACGTAATTTGCACTCAACCCGCAGTGAATTATTGAAACATTATTGGTATCCCAAACAATACATTTACAATATTACTCAAATATTAACTACACAACAGACCCCAACCTCTCCCCTCTATCCCTCAATACACTCCTCCCTCCGCCTCTGCTTTCAAAACTCCTCTCTCCAACACTCCGGCACGATTTAGGGAGCAGAGGGAGAGGATGAGGGGGACATCGAAATGAATTAGGGAGCCACGGGGTAACGTTGAACCCGATAAAACGCTGGTTAGACCACACTGGGACAACAGTGCTCAGTTCTGCACCTCAGAAATGGAAGCTTTCCAGGGAGGAGAGAGGGGGAAGGGGAGAGGGAAGGGTGAGAGGGGAAGGGGAGGGAGAAAGAGGGTGGAAAGGAGAGAGGGGGAAGGGAGGGAGAGAGGGGGAAAGGGGAGGTAAGGGAAGGGGAAGGAGAAAGGGGGAATGGGAGGGTGAGGGGAGGTGGAAGGGGAAGGAGAGAAGGGCGAAGTGGGAAGGGTAGAGAGGGGGAAGGGCAGGAGGATGGAAAGGGGAGAGGGGAAGGGGAGAGATGGTGGAAAGGGGAGAGAGGGGAAGGGGAGAGATGGTGGAAGGGCGAGAGGGGTAGAGAGGGGGAATGGGGTGAGAGGGTGGAAGGGGAGAGAGGGGGAAGGGGAGAGATGGGAAGAGGGAAGAGAGAGGGGAAGGGGAGAGATGGTGGAAGGGTGAGAGGGGTAGAGAGGGGGAATGGGGAGGGAGGAAGGGTGAGAGATGGGGAGGGGGAAGAGAGAGGGAGAAGGGGAGAGAGGGAATGGGGGACAGAGAGAGGAGAGGAGGGTGCATTTTGTGGATTGATTTCAGTGGGAATTATAGGCCAGGAATGTAGCAAGAGAGGGAATGAGTAAGACTATGCCAATATTAGGCAACAGGATAGGCTGAGGGTAGGGTGGGCAGGGCTACACTTTCCCTAGAATATGCTGTTCCCGGTGCAGTCAGGAGTCCCCAAACCAAGGGTTAGACCCACACTAGGGCACCGTGCACTGATCCCATCTCCATAACCTTTGGTCAGATCCCATCTGTATATGTGAGTCAGACTCACACTGGGAGCACCATGCACAGTTCCTATATCATATCTCCTGGGTCAGACCGACACCAGGAGCATCGTGGACAGTTCCCATCTCTGTATCCCTGGGTCAGACCCACACCAGGAGCATCGTGGACAGTTCCCATCTCTGTATCCCTGGGTCAGACCCACACCAGGAGCACTGTGCACAGTTCTTGTCTCCCTATCCATCTGGGTCAGACCAACAGCGGGGGCTCCGTGCCCAGGGTTGAGACAAACAACAGGACAGGGTGGTGGACCACCTGATACAGTGGATTGAAAGAAGGAAGTGTGAGCTGTTGCACTTTAGGACATTAATCCAGGGTAGAACTTACACAGCAAACACTAAGGGCACCGAGGAGGGTAGTAGAACAGAGGGATAAAACAGGCCAAAGTCAGCACAGTTTCCTTCAGAGAAAGTCTTGCCTGACAACTCTGTTGGAATTCTTTGAGGAACTAACAGGCAGGATAGACAAAGGAGACTTAGTGGATGTTGTGTGCTTGGATTTTCATAAGGCCTTTGACAAGGTGTCACACATGAGGGCTGCTCATCAAGAGCCTATGGTATTACAGGAGAGATTCTGGTATGGAGGCAAAGAGAGGGAACAAAGGGAGCTTTTTTCTGATTGGCTGTCGGTGACTAGTCATGTGCTGCAGGTGTCAGTGTTGGGAAGCTGGAAGGTCTGAAGGTGAGTAGGTCAGGTGGAGAACACCCCAGAGGTCGGAAAGAGGTGGCTGAAGAGATTGTGGAGCCATTAGTAATGATCTTTCAAGCATCGATAGATTGTGCAATGATTGCAGAGGACTGGAAAATTGCAAGTGTCACCCCACTCTTTTCATGTTATATGCCAATGATTTGGATGAGAGAATTGATGGCTCTGTAGCCAAGTTTGCAGACGAGATGAAGGTAGGTGGAGGGGCAGGTAGTGTTGAGGAAGCTGGGAGACTGCTGACCCAAAAGGATTAAGAGAAATTAGGGGAATGGGCATAGAAGAGGCAGACGGACATGCTCTTTGGAAGAAGGAATAAAAGCATAGACGATTTTCTAAATGAGGAGAAAATTCAAACACCCGAGGTGCAAAGACTCTTGGGAGTCTTTGTGCAAAGATTCTCTAATCTGCAGGTTGAGTGGGCGGTGAAGAAGGCAAATGCAATGTTAACATGCATTTCGAGGCGTTATAAGGAACTGGTGAGGCCTGACTTGGAGGATCGTGAGCAGCTTTGGGCCCCTTGTCGAAGAAAGGATGTGCTGACACTGGAAAGGGTTCTGAGGAGGTTCGTGAGAATGATTCCAGGGATGAAAGGGTTAACATATGAGGCGCGTTTGACGGCTCTGGGCCGGTACTCGCTGGAATTTAGAAGAATGAGGAATATAGACGTATATAAAATTACGAGGGGTACGGGTGGGGTAAATGCAAGCAGGCTTCTTCCACTGAAGTTGGGTGAGATTAGAACTAGATGTCATGGGTTAAGGGTGAAAGGTGAGAAGTTTGAAGGGAAGCTTCTTCAGTGGGGTGGGGGTGAGTGTGTGGAACGAGATGGCAGCGGAAGTGGTAGATGCGGGTGAAATTGCAACATTTAAGAGAGGTTTGGTTCAGTACACAGATGGGAGGGGTACGGAGGACTGTGGTCCCGGTGCAGGCCGATGGGAGGAGACAGAATAAGACCCAGACTTGATGGGCCGAAGGGCCTGTTTCTGTGCTGAAGTGCTCTGTGACTATGACAGGAACATGAAGCTGAAGATTATCAGGTTGCAGTCTACGCACTGTACGAGACTTAAATAGGCAGAAAATGTCAAGAGGTTTGGGCATTGTGCAGTCAGCGGGCTATTCTTTTCATTTGTTAACATCTGATACCAGAGTAGCTTCGAGAACAGCACGACAGGCCTCTGGAATGTATCTGTGTAATGTCCACCTCCCGATCCGCTGTAGCCCACTGAAACCGTGGCCTCATTCACGCGGATCAGAAGGCTCCTCTCTGTGGCCCCCCTCCCCTACACTGTGAGACTCTTCCTCGCCTGCACCCCTCCATCTCTATGACCCCCCTCCTTCACTCCCTGTCTCTGTGACCCCCTCCCTCCCCTGCAACCCTGTCCACATCTGTGACCCCCTAAACTCTTCCCTATCTCTCTGATCCACTCTCTCCCCCAAAACCTTCCCCATCTGTGACCCACTACCTCCCCTACGACCCCATTTCCTTCTCCATGATGCCCTCCCTCCCCTAATCCCTTCCCAGTCTCTGTGACCCCTCTCTCCTACACCCCTCCTCCATCTCTATGAACCCTTCTCTCCCCCACACCCCCCTCCATCTCAGTGACCCCACTCTCACCTGCACCCCCCTCTACGTGACCCCTTCCTCCCCTACACTGTTCCCCATCTCTGTGTCCCCCTCTCTCCCCTGCAAGCCTCACCGTCTCCATGACACCCTCCCTCTCCTAAACCCTTCCCAGTCTCCATGAACACCTCCCCGTCTCTGTGAGCCCTTCTCACCCCTGCAGCCTTCCCCATCCCTGTGACCCTCTCCCTCCCCCACACCCCTCTCTGTCTCAGTGACCCCCGCCCTTGCCTACACCACTCTCTACATGACCCCCTTCCTCCCCTACAAGCCTCCCCATCTCCGTGACCTCTTTAGCACATTGGCTGTTTGCCAACTTTTGATTATGTATTGTTTTTCATAAATTGTACTCATTTTCTGTATTTTCCTGTGAATGAATCTCAGGGTTGTATGTGGTGACATATCCGTACTTTGATAATACATTTATTTTGAACTTTGATGGGATTTCTGCTGGGATGGTGCAGACACCTCGCTCTTAGCCGGGAATATTGGGAGAGAGAAGAGAGATGGGCGGATGAGAGAAGAGAACGAAAGGGACTGGGTCACAGTTGGGGGTGGGGGTGGGGAGAGAGCCGGAAGGGAAAGGGTGAAGTTCTGAGGATTGAAGGGGTGATCTCATTGAAACTGAACGAACCTCGAAAGATCGAGATGAAGCAGTTGTTTCCTATCGTGGGGGAAGTCTAGGACCAGAGGGCACAGCCTCAGAATAGAGGGACATCCCTTTAGAATGGAGATGAGGAGGAATTTCTTTAGCCGGAGGGTGGTGAATCTGTGGAATTCATTGTCACAGGCAGCTGTGGAGGCCGTGTCACTGGGCATATTTAAAGCAGAGATTGATAGGTTCTTGATTAGTCAGGGTGTCAAAGGTTACGGGAAGAAGACAGGTTGAGTGGGATAACAAATCAGCCATGATGGAATGGCAGAGCAGACTGATGGGCCAAACAGCCTAATTCTGATCTTTTGTCTCAGGGGTGAGAGAGGGAGAGGGGAAAGACAGATTAGAAAACAAGATACAGTGTAGAATGGGGCAATGCCCTGATTTAATATCATAACAAAGATAAGCAGGAAGCCAGAGGATTGGGAAACTTTTAAAGAGCAACAGAGCGTAACTAAAAAGGCAACACGGGGAGAAAAGATTAGATACGAAGGCAAGCTAGCCAAGAATATAAAGGAGGATAGGAAAAGCTTCTTTAGGTATGTGAAGAGGAAAAAATTAGTTAAGACCAAAGTTGGGCCCTTGAAGACAGAAAAGGGTGAATTTATTATGGGGAACAAGGAAATGGCAGACGAGTTGAACAGGTACTTTGGATCTGTCTTCACTAGGGAAGACACAAACAATCTCCCAGAAGTAATAGTGGCCGGAGGACTTAGGGTAATGGAGGAACTGAAGGAGATTCACATTAGACAGAAAATGGTGTTGGATAGACTGGTCTGAAGGCTGATAAATCCCCGGGGCCTGATGGTCTGCACACCAGGGTACTTAAGGAGGTGGCTCTAGAAATCGTGGACGCATTGGTAATTATTTTCCAATGTTCTATAGATTCAGGATCAGTTCCTGAGGACTGGCGGGTAGCTAATGTTATCCCACTTTTTAAGAAAGGAGGGAGAGAGAAAACAGGGAATTATAGACCAGTTAGCCTGACATCAGTGGTGGGGAAGATGCTGGAGTCAATTATAAAGGATGAAATAGCGGCATATTTGGATAGCAGTAGCAGGATAGGTCCGAGTCAGCATGGATTTACGAAGGGGAAATCATGCTTGACTAATCTTCTGGAATTTTTTGAGGATGTAACTATGAAAATGGACAAGGGACAGCCAGTGGATGTAGTGTACCTGGACTTTCAGAAAGCCTTTGATAAGGTCCCACATAGGAGATTAGTGGGCAAAATTAAAGCACATGGTACTGGGGGTAGGGTACTGACATGGATCGTAAATTGGTTTGCAGACAGGAAACAAAGAGTAGGGATTAACGGGTCCCTTTCAGAATGGCAGCCGGTGACTGATGGGGTACCGCAAAGCTCGGTGCTGGGACCGCAGCTATTTACAATATACATTAATGATTCAGGTGAAGGGATTAAAAGTAACATTAGCAAATTTGCAGATGACACAAAGCTGGGTGGCAGTGTGCAATGTGCAGAGGATGTTGAGATAATGCAGGATGACTTGGACAGGCTGGGTGAGTGGGTGGATGCATGGCAGATGCAGCTTAATATGGATAAATGTGAGGTTATCCACTTTGGTGGCAAGAACAGGAAGGCAGATTACTATCTGAATGGTGTCAAGTTAGGAAAAGGGGAAGTACAAGGAGATCTTGGTGTCCTTATTCATCAGTCACTGAAAGCAAGCATGCAAGTACAGCAGGCAGTGAAAAAAGCTAATGGCATGTTGGCCTTCATAACAAGGGGAGTTGAGTATAAGAGCAAAGAGGTCCTTCTGCAGTTGTACAGGGCCCTGGTGAGACCACACCTGGAATATTATGTACAGTTTTGGTCTCCAAATTTGAGGAGGGACATTCTAGCTATTGAGGGAGTGCAGCGTAGGTTCACGAGGTTAATTCCCGGGATGGCAGGACTGTCATGTGTTGAAAGATTGGAGCGACTGGGCTTGTATACACTAGAATTTAGAAGGATGAGAGGGGATCTGACTGAAACACGCTAGAGGCAGGAAACATGTTCCCGATGTTGGGGGATTCCAGAACCAGAGGCCACAGTTTAAGAATAAGGGGTAGGCCATTTAGAATGGAGTTGAGGAAAAACTTTTTCACCCAGAGAGTTGTGGATCTGTGGAATGCTCTGCTTCAGAAGGCAGTGGAGGCCAATTCTCTGGATTCTTTCAAGAAAGAGTTAGATAGAGCTCTTAATGATAGCGGAGTGAAGGGATATGGGGAGAAGGCAGGAACAGGATACTGATTGTGGATGATCAGCCATGATCACAGTGAATGGCGGTGCTGGCTCAAAGGGCCCTATTGTCTATTAATCCTACCCTAATCACGGGACAATTTACAATGACCAATTAACCTACCAACTGGTATGATAGGACTGTGGGAGGAAACCGGAGAACCTGGAGGAAACCCACGCGGTCACGAGGAGAATGTACAAACTCCTGACAGGCAGTGGGCAGGAACTGAATCCGGGTCGCTGGCACTGTAACGCGTCATGCCAACCACCACACTACTGTGCCGTCCCAACACCAGACTGAGACATGGTTATAACCCCTCTTCCCAGTACATCAACACACAAGGACCCCTCTTCAGGGCTTTTCTTGCTCTTGCCTGAATCCAGCTCAGATCGTCCTATTTCCCTCCTGGGAATGTCACATGGAGTTCTTGATGTTAACCATACTAGCAAAAACCAGAAGCTCAAATTTAAAACTTTTTTTTTAGGGAGGTGTTTGTTTAAAGATGCAGTCTCCCTTCATGTTGTCAACCTGACTGTATGTTTGGGGTGACTGTCTTCCTGTGATCTAATGTTCCCTGTGAAGAGGGGTGCCCTAAAGTTACTGAGCACCGGGGAGAAGTCCCAAACGAATTACAGAACCGTGAGGTAATGTTGCAGCTCTATAATACTTGGGTCAGACCACACTTGGGAGTATTGTGTTCAGTTCTGGTCGCCTCATTATAGGAATGACGTGGAAGCTTTAGAGAGGGTGCGGAGATTTACGAGGTTGCTGCCTGGATTAGACGGCATGTCTTATGAGGATAGGTTGAGCGAGCTGGGGCTTTTCTCTTTGGAGTGAAGAAAGATGAGAGGAGATGATGATAAAAGCCATGGATAAAGTGGACAGCCAGCACCATCTTGGGGCGGAAATGGCTAATACCACAGGACATTTGTTGAAGTTGACTGGAGGAAAGCATAGGGGGGGGTGCTAGAGGCAGGTTTCTTTACACAGAGAGTGGTGGGTACATGGAATGCACCACCAGGGGTAGTAGTAGAGGCAGATACATGAGGGACGTTTAAGAGGCTCCTAGGCAGGTACATAAGATGATCGACAAATGGAGGGCTGTGTGGGAGGAAAAGCTTGGATTGATCTTGGAGTGGACTAAAAAGTCAGCACAACATTGTGAGCAGAACAGGCTGTACTCCTTGACGTTATAAGACATAGGAGCAGAATTCAGCCATTCAGCCCATCGAGCCTGCTCCAGCATTCCATCATGGCTGATCCCAGATCCCACTCAACCCCATACACCTGCCTTCTCGCCGTATCCTTGGATGCCCTGACCGATCAGGAAACTAAATATACCCACAGACTTGGCCTCCACCACAGTCTGTGGCAGAGCATTCCACAGATTCACTACACTCTGGCTAAAAAAATTCCTCCTTACCTCTGTGCTAAAAGGTCGCCCCTCAAATTCCGAGGCTGTGCCACCAGAGGAAACATCCTCTCCACATCCACCCTATCTAGTCCTTTAAACATTCAATGAGATCCCCACACACTGTCCAAATTCCAGTGAATACAGACCCAAAGCTGCCAAACGCTCGTTATATATTAACCCCATTCAATCCCAGAATCATCCTCATGAATCTCGTCTGGACTCTCTCCAATGACAACACATCCTTTCTGAGATATGGGGCCCAAAAGTGCTGACATTACTCTAAATGCAGCCTGATCAGTGTCCTATAAAGGCTCAGCATTATCTCCTTACTTTTATATTCTATTGCCCTTGAAATAAATGTTAACACTGCATTTGCCGCCTTTACCACAGACTCAACCTGTAAATTAACCCTCTGGGCATCTTGCACAAGGACTCCCAAGTCCCTCTGCACCTCTGATGTTTGAACCTTCTCCCCATTTGGATAATAGTCTTCACTATTATTCCTTTTACCAAAATGCATTATCATACATTTCCCAGCACTGTATTCCATCTGCCACTTTTTTGCCCATTCTTCCAATTTGTCTAAGTCCTGTTGCAATCGCATTGTTTCCTCAGCATTAACTACCCCTCCACCTATTTTCGTATCATCTGCAAACTTTGCCACAAAGCCATCAATTCTATTATCTCTAAATCACTGACAAAACAATGTGAAAAGTAGCAGTCCCAATACTGACCCCTGCGGAACACCACTAGTCACTGGCAGCCAACCAGAAAAGGCCCCTTTTATCCCCACTCGCTGCCTCCTGCCTGTCAGCCATTCCTCTATCCATGCCAGTAACTTTCCTGTACCCCATAGGACTTTATCCTGATGTGTGGCATCTTAACAAACGCCTTCTGAAAATCCAAGTAAATGACACCCACTGCCTCTCCTTTGTCCACCCTGCTTGTTACTTCCTCGAAGAACTCTAACAGGTTTGTCAGGCAAGATTTCCCTTTACACGCTGACTTTGACTTAGTTTATCATTAGTCTCCAAGTACCTCAAAACCTCATCCTTAACAATAGACTCTGGGGTGAAGCTAGCCTCAGCTATGACAGGACTGAGATAAGCTGGGGAGGGAGGCTGAGGAATGGCAGACGCAGTTAAACTCTGACAGCCATGAAGTCCTGTATTTTGGGAAGGTAAGCCAGGGCCGGATTTACACAGTGAATGACGGAGCCCTGGGGAGTGTTGTAGAACACAGACCCAGGGGTACAGGTACAGGGTTCCCTGAAAGTGGCGTCACTGGTAGACAGGACAGTGAGAAGACATTTGGCACACTGCCCTTCGTCGGTCAGGGAACTGAATACAGGGGTTGGGACGTCCCGTTAGAGCTGTGCAAGACATCGGTGAGGCAGAATCTGGGAGAGAATCCACCTCCTCCTACTTTGCTTACGCTGGGGTCGGCCCTCTTTGCTGGCAGCCCCCTTGTTGAAGACTGAACTGGTCAAGGAGGCACAAAGAGAGAGAGTGAGAGGGATTCACACCACCATCCTCCACGCTGGCTGCCCCCCTACAGTACGGACAACCACCCCTCCTCACCCACCCCACCCGCAACATTGAAATTCCCTCGTCATCACCCCTCCCACAGCGTGACGCTCTCTCCTCACCATCCCCCTCCCTTGGCATGGTGCTCTCAACATCCCTCCTGCAGTGCTGCCCTCCCTCCTCACTGAACCCCCACAACGCTTCACTCCATCCTCACTGAACCCCCACATCGCTTCACTCCCACCTCACTGAACCCCCACACTTCAACTCCCTCCTCACTGAACCCCCACAAAGCTTCACTCCCTCCTCACTGAACCCCCACGTTTCACTCCCTCCTCACTGAACCCCCACATCGCTTCACTCCCTCCTCACTGAACCCCCACAATGCTTCACTCCCTCCTCACTGAACCCCCACATCGCTTCACTCCATCCTCACTGAACCCCCACATCGCTTCACTCCCTCCTCACTGAACCCCCACATCGCTTCACTCCCTCCTCACTGAACCCCCACAATGCTTCACTCCCTCCTCACTGAACCCCCACAATGCTTCACTCCCTCCTCACTGAACCCCAACTCTTCACTCCCTCCTCACTGAACCCCAACACTTCACTTCTCCTCACTGAACCCCGACAACACTTCACTCCCTCCTCACTGAACCCCCACATCGCTTCACTCCCTCCTCACTGAACCCCCACATCGCTTCACTCCCACCTCACTGAACCCCCACATCGCTTCGCTCTCTCACTGAACCCCCACATCGCTTCACTCCCTCCTCACTGAACCCCCACATCGCTTCACTCCCACCTCACTGAACCCCAACTCTTCACTCCCTCCTCACTGTCCCCCAACAGTGCTGTGCTCCCCCCTCACTGACAAACAATGGTATTGTGCATGAAGAAATTTAATCATGTTACAAACATATGGCCATCTCTCCACACACACACGCACAAACGCGCACACTCACACGTGCACACAGGCAGACACAAACGCGTGCAAACACACACAGACACAAACCATGCACGCACACACAGAGACAGAAACAGAGGCACGCATGCACCCTGTCCACATGCCACAGAGGTGGTAACTGGGCAACACTGCTCCCCGTGCCCCAGCTTGCACCCCCACCCTCCCCAGTGTCCCGCCCTCAACCTCTGGCATCCAGCTGCCGGCTGGAACCATCACTCGGGGGGTAGGGGGGGTCAGGAATTCTGCCCGAGCCCAGAGTCGCCGGTGACCGAGGCACCGTGTCACGGCACGGCGCGGTGAGACAGCTCCAGTTCAGAGGGTGGGTGTGCCTCACCCACCGAATGCCCCCTCCTTCAGAGCTTGGCGTCCATCTCATAGATGTCCACGATCTCGGCGATAATGCTGTGGATGATGTCCCGGGAGATTCCATCGCTGAGGACCTGACGGGGAAGAGAGAATGGCTCCTGTTAATGTCCCCTTAACCCGCAGCGGGGGGGCAGTGACGGGGTATCTCTGTGCTGTGGGAGGGGCAGAGAGGAGAGATTGAGCTGAGGGAGGGACGGTGAGCAGAGATTGTGTTGGGGGAGGGGAGGTGAAGAGGGATTGTGTTGAGGGAGGGGAGGTGAGGAGAGATTGTGTTGAGGGAGGGGAGGTGAGGAGAGATTGTGTTGAGGGAGGGGAGGTGAGGAGGGATTGTCTTGAGGGAGGGGAGGTGAGCAGAGATTGTGTTGAGGGAGGGGAAGTGAGGAGGGATTGTGTTGAGGGAGGGGCGGTGAGGAGAGATTGTGTTGAGGGAGAGGCGGCGAGGAGAGATTGTGCTGAGGGAGGGGCGTTGAGGAGAGATTGTGTTGAGGGAGGAGAGATTGCGTTGGATGGGCATTGAGAAGAGATTGTGTTGAGGGAGGGGCGGTGAGGAGAGATTGTGTTGAGGGAGGGGCGGTGAGGAGAGATTGTGTTGAGGAAGGGGCGGTGAGGAGAGATTGTGTTAAGGGAGGGGAGGTGAGGAGAGGTTGTGTTGAGGGAGGGCGGTGAGGAGAGATTGTGTTAAGGGAGGGGAGGTGAGGAGAGGTTGTGTTAAGGGAGGGGAGGTGAGGAGAGGTTGTGTTGAGGGAGGGGCGGTGAGGAGAGATTGTGTTGAGGGAGGGGAGGTGAGAAGAGATTATATTGAGGGAGGGGCGGTGAGGAGAGATTGTGTTGAGGGAGGGGCGGTGAGGAGAGATTGTGTTGAGGGTGGGGAGGTGAGGACAGATTGTGTTAAGGGAGGGGAGGTGAGGAGAGATTGTGTTGAGGGAGAGGCAGCGAGGAGAGATTGTGCTGAGGGAGGGACGTTGAGGAGAGTTTGTGTTGAGGGTGGGGCGGTGAGGAGAGTTTGTGCTGAGGGAGGGGCGTTGAGGAGAGATTGTGCTGAGGGAGGAGAGATTGCGTTGGAGGGGCATTGAGGAGAGATTGTGTTGAGGGAGGGGCGGTGAGGAGAGATTGTGTTGAGGGAAAGGCGGTGAGGAGAGATTGAGCTGAGGGAGGGACGGTGAGGAGAGATTGTGTTGGGGGAGGGGAGGTGAAGAGCGATTGTGTTGAGGGAGGGGAGGTGAGGAGAGATTGTGTTGAGGGAGGGGAGGTGAGGAGGGATTGTCTTGAGGGAGGGGAGGTGAGGAGAGATTGTGTTGAGGGAGGGGAGGTGAGGAGGGATTGTGTTGAGGGAGGGACGGTGAGGAGAGATTGTGTTAAGGGAGGGGAGGTGAGGAGAGGTTGTGTAGAGGGAGGGCGGTGAGGAGAGATTGTGTTGAGGGAGGGGCGGTGAGGAGAGATTGTGCTGAGGGAGGGGCGTTGAGGAGAGATTGTGCTGAGGGAGGAGAGATTGCATTGGAGGGGCATTGAGGAGAGATTGTGTTGAGGGAGGGGCATTGAGGAGAGATTGTGTTGAGGGAGGGGCATTGAGGAGAGATTGTGTTGAGGGAGGGGCGGTGAGGAGAGATTGTGCTGCGGGAGGGGCGGTGAGGAGGGAGCGCTGTGGGGCGAGGAGACGAGGAGGGAGAGCCTCGCTGTGGGAGGAGTGGTAAGGAGGTTGTGCCGAGGGAGTGTCAGTGAGGTGGAACGCTGCTGGTCAGAGTGAAGCCCTGCGGGGGTGCAGTGAGATAGGAACACAGCTCTGCGGGAGGGGGCAGCTAATGAGGCGGGGGGAGGGATCTCCACACTGCAGGAGGGGAGGCAAGGAGGGAACGCCGCTCTGCTGGGGGGGGGGGGAGTAGAAGGTGGGCGGACCCTGGAACGCACCTCCCACCACAGCCTCTTGGCGGTGGCCTCCCCGGGCACCTCCAGCCCGTAGCAGTGCAGAGCAAAGTAGAGAACGGCCACGGCGATGTGCTGGGGTTTGTGGCGCAGGCAGAGGTTGCCGTGGTAACTGTCCCTCAGCAGAGCCCAGGCCGTCACCGCCACCGGCGTCCTCTCCCACGTATGCTGGTTCATCCAGCACTTCAGGGTGACCAAGTAGTGGAGCAGGTACTAGAGAGACAGAGAGAGAGAGATAGCAGAAACACCCCAGGCGGACTTCAAAGCTCCATTTAACTTCATCAGCAGCAAATGTACACTGAGCGGGTACTTTAAAAAAATTTTATTCATTTACTGGATTTGGGCCCCAATCCTAGTTGCCCTTGAGAAGGAGGTGATGAGCTGCCTTCTTGAACCACTGCAGTCCCTGAGGTGTAGGTACACCCGCAGTGCTGTTAGGGAGGGAATTCCATGATTTTGACCCACCGGTAATGGACGGCGATATGTTTCCAAGTCAGGATGGTGAGTGACTTGGAGAGGGATCTCCAAGTGGTGGTGTTCCCAGGTATCTCCTATTCCCGTCCTTCTAGATGGTGGTGGTCGTGGGTCTGGAAGGTGCTGCCTTGGGAACATTGGTGTGCTGTTGCAGTGCATCTCGTAGACAGTACACACTGCTGCAATTGTTCATCGATGGTGGGGGAATTGGATGCTTGTGGAAGGTGTGACAGGGTCCTGAATTACCCCTATGAACTGTGCTCAATTACCCCTATGGACTGTGCTTTTGAAAAGAGAGAGTTGTTTGACACTGATACCTTGTTTTGAAAAGAGAGAGAAAGAAAGAGAGAGAGAGAGAGAGATGAAGATTGCTCACAGGTTGTTTCTGCTTTCTTCAAGGACATCGCCTGCTTCTACATTTCTTACACAGAGAAAGGAAGGAGCTATTTGAGAGACAGTTGATATTCAGCACAGCAAGATAAAATAGGTGGTCAGATGGTAGACCTCAGGTACATGTTTTGGACACTGAATGAGCTTTGTTGTGCCCGCAGAAAACGTGAGTTTTCTGGAGGATCGATCAGGCAGATCGATCAGTAGCTCTTGCAGTGAAGAGAAAAGGCAGTGACCGGTGGGGAGTTGTCCATGTGTCCACCCTTGCCTGGGTGATATCTCCACCACAGAAAACCGGTCTCCTTCGTGTGTTCACAGTCGGTGACTTTTAAAGGATTTCGGAGGACAACGAGAAGATCGACGACAACAGCTCATCTGAAGACTCAAATCTCTCCCTCTCTCTCTCTCCATCACTACTCAACTCAATACCACGAACTGAACTGAACTTTACTCATCATCGTAAGACTGTATCTTTTTAACCCCTAGACTTAAGGAAGCTTGATTTTTCACATGTATTTCCACATTTACTGATATATTTACTTATATATATATATAATCATTGCTAATCTGTTTGATTTATCTACATTTAAATAAATGTTACTAACGTAGTTACTAATAAATATTATTAGTTAATAGCAATACTGGACTCCGAAGTGTTTTCTATTTCTGCTGGTTCTTTAACCCGTCACGGGGTATGTGACAAAGGGGTACCAATCAAGTGGGCTGCCTAGTACCGGATGGTGTCGAGCTTCTTGAGTGTTGATGGAGCTTCACTCACCCAGGCAAGTGGCGAGTATTCCATTACACTCCTGACCTGAGCCTTGTAGATGGTGGACACGCTTTGGGTAGTCAGGAGGTGAGTTACAAGCTGCAGGATTCCTAGCCTTTGACCTGCTCTGGTAGCCACGGTGTCTATAAGACTAGACCAGTTCAGTTTCCTGTCAATGGTAACCCACAGGATGTTGATAGGGGATTCAGTGATGGTGATGGCACTGAATGTCAAGGGACGATTGCCTGGCACTTACGTGGCTCGAATATTACTTGCCACTTGTTATCCCAAGCCTGGATATTGTCCAGGTCCTGCTGCATTTGGGTATGAACTGCTTCACTATCTGAGGAGCTACGAATGGTGCAGAACTTCCTGTACCTAATAAAGTGGCCGCTGAGTGTATGTTTGTGATTTCTGCTGCTGTGGCCCATCCACTTTAAAGTTTGATGTGTTGTGCGTTTGGAGATGCTCCTCTGCACACCACTGTTGTAACGCGTGGCTAATTGAGTTACAGTCGCCTTCCTGTCAGCTTGAACCAGTCTGGCCATTCTCCTCTGACCTCTCTCAGTAATGAGGTGCTTTCACCCACAGAACTGTCGCTCACTGGATGTTTTGTTTTTTTCACACCCTTCTCTGTAACCTCTAGAGACTGCTGTGCGTAAAAATCCCAGGAGATCAGCAGTTTCTGAGATACTCAAACCACCCCATATGGCACCAACAATCATTCCACGGTCAATGTCACATTTCCTTCCCCATTCTGATGTTTGGTCTGAACCTCTTGACCACGTCGGCATGCTTTTACTCACTGAGTTGCTGCCACGTGATTGGCTGACTAGATATATACACTAACAAGCAGGTGTATCTAATTAAAGTGGGCCACTGACGGTACGTTGTTTGTGTGTGTGTGTGTGTGTGTGTGTGTGTTATGCGATCCAGGTTCTGGGAAAACCAAACACGGAATGGGACAGCCGGATGCAGAGTGGCTGGGAAAATTAAACCCACCCGATTACTGTACGCGCGCAGGAGAGCGCCGGCCCAGGGGAGAGCTGAGCAGGCCGCGGGGTTCCTCACCTTGTGTGGATGCTGGAAGGAGACCTGGAAGTTCAAAAGCCTCAGCATGAGAAGTTCGCACTGAATCAGGCTGTCCCGCAGGTCCCAGAAGGTGCTGTCCAGCTCCAGGGGCTCCATGTGGGGATTCAGGTACCTGACGGACACACGGATGATAGATTAGAGAGTGCCTGACTGTATTTCTATGTAATCACTTACACGGTCGTTCGTTTTGTGCTGTATCGTTTGACGTGGACAATCACGGTCTTTTCCAGGACCGTGATTGTTCTTGGCAAATTTTTCTACAGGAGAGTGACTTTCCATTGCTTTCTTCTGGGCAGTGTCTTTACAGGACAGGAGACCCCGGCCATTATCAATACTCTTTAGAGATTGCCTGCCTGGCGTCAGTGGTCACGTAACTAGGACTTGCGATGTTCACCAGCAGCTCGTACGACCATCCACCACCCGCTCCCAGGCTTCATGTGACTCTGATCGGGGGGCTAAGCAGGTGCTACACCTTGCCCAAGGGTGACCTGCAGGCTAGTGGAGGGAAGGAGCGCCTTACGCCTTTGGTAGAGACCGATCTCCACCCCGCCACCCAATATACATACACAGTACTGTGCAAAAGTCTTAGGCACATGTATATAGCTCGGGTGCCTAAGACTTTTGCACAGTACTGTAGTAATTTTATGTATTGCACTGTACTGCTGCCACAAACAAAAACAAATTTCTTGACATAATGAGTGATGATAAACCTGATCCTGATCTGGAGCTCTATTGTGGACTGAGAGTGGGAAGGGGGCAGGGAGAAGGGAATCATGGTTGGGAAAGGGGGAAGGGAGAGGGAAGGGAGCAGGAAGCACCAGAGAGACATTCTGTAAAAATCAATAAACCAATTGTTTGGGATCGAATGATTTGACTGGTATCTCAGGGCTGGGTGTGTCTGCACCCACGCCAAACCCCGCCAACTCCTTCTCTGCCACCTGTCCCACACCCCTCTCGCGGCGCTCCAGCCTCGCCATTCCCAGCATCCTTTGCTCCCGCTAGATTTACAAACTCGCTCTCTGCTTCACGTTGACAAATACAGTACTGTGCAAACGTCTTAGGCTCCTAAGCAAGTGCGTATCTACGGAAAATAGTGCCTATGGCAAGCACTGAAATTGCGCACTCCCCCTCCCCATCCAAACATCTGACACCCATCTTTTAGATAACTTTACCATAATATCAACTCAAAAATACAAGTCAAGCTCGTTAATCTTTTAATTAACAAATTATGGCACTACATGAAAATTTTAACTGCACCTTCCTTGCTTTCACTGATGCAAATTGGTCTGGGATGTGATCAAAATCAGTTCTTTCAGTTTCTTCTCTTTCTACACTCAGCAGAGCAAGGTCACAGAGTCTGCCTTGACCCATGGAGGCTCTCAAATACGAAAGTATTAGTTTTAACTTGCTGAATGATCTCTCACAGCTGGCGATGGAAATTGCGATGGTTAGCATTATCTGAATAGCAATGCGAAGATTGGGGAAGACACTGTCATCTCCATACTGAACAATAAATTCAAGAAGTTCTTCAGATCTTGATATTTTCACGTTGACCTGCCTTGACAGTAACATTCTGCAATCCAAAATTTCTTCATATAGCTGCTGTCCATCAACATCAGAGCTGTACAATTGGCCCAAATTTTCACACTTCTTCTTTAGGTCGTTACTGTCAGCACCGTAACAGACTCCCTCGACATCGAGAAGGAACCCAAACTTGGTGCCAGTGTTGTGCAAATGAGCGAACCTTTCATCCATTTCTCTGTGAAGATGGTCAAGTGTTCCCTTCATGACTCTTTCCATTTCCTCCTTAGCTGTGAACCCAGCGTCTCTCGAGTTCTCATCAGCCATTCGTTTCTTTCGTCTCTGACGTCTTTCAACTTCGATATTCCATTCCTGACAGAGACCGACTCCTTCTTCGAGTGACTCACTGACCAACACTTCTCTTTCATCATAAAAACGATCTCGGAGGGCTTTCAAATCCAGGGCAGCATCGTGGAAGTTCATGCTAGGATCCTGTAGCCTCTTTTGAATACGGTCAATGCGAATAAGTACTTTGTTCCAAAATCCTAGCAAAATCAGAAAATCGTAACTCAACATGGAGTTGTACAGCTGCCTTGTGTCACTTCTTGTTTTACTGGTCTTGTTTTCATTGTCTATCATGTCCTGGAGAACTTGAAGTATCTCCTCAAGGTGCTTGTTGATGGGCTTCACTGCTTCTGTCCTTGCACTCCACCTGGTTTCGGACTCTGACTTAACAACCACAGGCATGGCATTTTTGAGTTTTTCCCAGCGCTGTGTTGAACGAGAGAAAAACACGTAGAGAGCTTCGATGGTTCCAAAAAACCCTGTGACCATCATTGTATATCCTGCTTGGCTGTATGTACACCCACCAAGTTGAGTGAGTGATTGTCGCAATTCACAGACACTGCCAGGTTGTTATTCTCACTGACTCTTTGATGAACACCACTTCTGTGTCCAGCCATCACAGCAGCGTTGTCATAGCAATCTTGTAGCTCCATTTTGTCCTTCTCTAGCTGTTTCAAGATGTCTTCAACTAAGCTCTCAGCATCCTTCTGGCTTATCTGGATAAAACCAAGGAAGGACTCTCTAACACGGCCTGTTTTCCTCTCAAAATCAACTTCCACAAACCTCACTACTTGACATCTGCTCACGGTGTGCCTGATCAGGAGTTGAGTCGAATATGAGACCATAGTACTTGGCTTTACAACTGCTTCTCAGTAAACTCTGGCAAACAGTGGATGCCATCATGTGGATGAATTCGTTCTGGACACCCGGTGAAAGATAAGACGTGGATCCAGGATGACTTTCCAAATGAGTGAGGTGTTCTTTTATGACAGGGTCAAAGATGGCCAGTAGTTTCAGTAAGCCAAGGAAATTTTCCACATCGGAGTCATCATCTAGCTGAAGTGACTCCCTGTGTCCTTGCAAAGCCAGGTTCTGAGTCGCAAGGGATTTTATGCAGTGAAGGATTCTCGTCAAGATATCACGCCACTTCTGCTTTTCCTTCTCAATCTGTGACTGAAATACCGCGTCAATAACTCCTCTGTTTCCAGCTAAATTTCTTTCCATTTCTTTCCACTGTGTGAAGCATTCCCTATGATTCTTGGCATTTTCATGAACACTAATCCTTTCAGGTGCTTTCCACTGGTTGAATCCACTTTCCTGTTCCAATGAGGATTGATGGTCTGACTGGGAATAGAGATGACAACAGACACAAAATGCAGACCTTTTAGAAGGGGAATAGACCAGCCATGAGTGAGTCACTTCCTCACCATGACCATTTCCCAATTTCCTCTTGAACCAAGTTTTGTTCATTGAGCGGTTATTTGTTGGTAGGAAAGGCCCCTCACTGTTCTGGAAATACTTCAAACCCAGCTTTATTATTTCTGTTCTCAACGCATCAGGTAGAATTTCTTTTTCAGTATCCTTGTCAAACTTCGGAAGTCCAACGTCATGCTGTTCAATTACCTCTGGTCTGAGAGTTCCAGGCTCTTTGACACCATCCAGTTCACTAGGTTCAGTGTCACCAGGTTCACTGTTGTCAGGTAAAATCTCAACAATAAACTCAACATCACCACCACCACCACCGTCTTCCCCTCCTGTCATGTCCACGTTCTCTGTGGCAGCTTCACTCTTAATCTCATCATACTCAGATTTATCTGACCTGACTTCCTCCTCAGCCTGTGACGCATTTGTACATGATCCACCTTTGGATTCTAACAAACTTGTAGCAGGTGCAGGCGACTCCATGGAATGTGTCGAACTGCTTGTTGCGGGCTTTTCAAAGAAGGGCCTGAAGAACTTGCTCGACTTCTTGGCTTCCTCCACCTCCGACTTTCATCTCTTCCGTCCTTCAGCTCCACTTTCCTTCTTTGTGAAGAAACGTTTCATTGTCTTCTTACACAATGCTCTGAAATAAGGCCATCCTAGTGCTTCTCCTCCATGATAATCAAACAGATATCATACATCTGAAGAAAATTCCTTTTTCGCAATCCGAGGACGGCTTGTCTGACTTTAATAGAAACTGCTCAGTGACGCCCAGGGCACGTGCCACACCTGTCATACCTTAGATACGCCATTGTGCCTAAGACTTTTGCACAGTGCTCTGTGTCAGTGATAATAGACCTGAGTCAGATCAGTTGACAGTAAGTTTTCTAGGAAATGTGGGATTAGCCATTGTGCATTTTTCTGGAAATAAATAAAGTTGGTGTTTTGAGCTGAGACTTGGCCCAAAGGGTTAACTGTTTATTCCTCTCCATAGATGCTGCCTGACCTCCTGACTTCCTAAAGCATCTTGTGTTGCTTGGATGGATTTCTAGCATCTGCAGAATCGCTCGTGTGTATTTTTCTAGAAGCTTCCTAGTTACTCCGCAGCAAGTATCCCAACTCTAGAATATCGCCATTTCATTGGCTACATGTTACCAAGGCAACTTGTTATTTTTTTAAAAGAGTGTTAGATTTTGTCAAAGAACCACAACTTTGCTGTTCTTTCTCCTTTGTTTGCCCTTTACTTTTGCAGCACCTAATAAATGGACGTAAGCAACAAGATTCATGCATCTTCACCTTCTGTGTCTGACCCCGGGAGTGTGTGATGGGACGGTGTGGAGGGAGTTTCACTCTGTGTCTGACCCCGGGAGTGTGTGATGGGACGGTGTGGAGGGAGTTTCACTCTGTGTCTGACCCCGGGAGTGTGTGATGGGACGGTGTGGAGGGAGTTTCACTCTGTGTCTGACCCCGGGAGTGTGTGATGGGACGGTGTGGAGGGAGTTTCACTCTGTGTCTGACCCCGGGAGTGTGTGATGGGACGGTGTGGAGGGAGCTTCACTCTGTGTCTGACTCCGGGAGTGTGTGATGGGACGGTGTGGAGGGAGCTTCACTCTGTGTCTGACCCCGGGAGTGTGTGATGGGACGGTGTGGAGGGAGCTTCACTCTGTGCCTGACCCTTTGTTTTACAAAATTTCTTTTATTACAAATTTGGTGCTATACAGTATATACAAAACAGTGACTAACAGGTCCCGGAACGCCTCTACGGTCGTCGTGGACTGCACGTGTTCCTTTTCAATATTTCCTCGGGCACGAACATATCCCCTAAACATTGCCAGGCAGTCTGCCTGGGCAGATTCTCCTGCCACCTGTTTTCAAGACCCACGGATGGCAGTTTTCGCCAGCCCCAGGAGCAAGTTGACAAGGACATCCTCATCCCTCTGTGCCCCCCTCCTTACCATATATAAATAGGGTGGGACTGAAATGCGACCAGAAGGCGAGAAGCAGCCCACGCAAATATGCAAAAAGGGGCTGCAGCCTCGCACACTCCATGTACATGTGGTACACGGTCTCCTCCAGCCCGCAGAAGTGACACGCAGCTGGGAGATCCGTGTACAGACTAAAGAATTTATTACAGGGTACCGCTCTGTCCAGCCCCTCCAGCCGAGATCCCCCAGGTGCATGGGAAGAACCCCCTTGTAAAGGGACTTCCACTGGGGACCCCCCTCACCTCCAGGTGGAAAGACCGCCCACCATGGCGTGTCGGGACGGTGGACAAGGGCAAGGAAGCGGAGGGTGTGGAGCAGCAGCCCATAGAGGTACCTCCTACTACACCGCCGAACAGGATTGTGGGTGTCGAGGAGAGACGGCTCAAGTTGTGTGGACTCGGCTCCCGGGTAAGGCTGCGGGGCCTGGGCCCGACGAGCAGCTCAGCCTGAGTCGATCCACACACCCGAACCGCACTGACATCCGTTGGGGCAGGGCAAGGGTCGGCCAGGACTCCACTCTCTGCCAGAGGAGGGAATTCCCGGCCTAAGGCAACCATGTTCCAGATTCTCAGTAGGTCCTGATAGAAGCCGGGCAGACTCCGCAAAGCAGCACGGCTGACGCCCGCCGGTGGTAGCTGCATATTTTCGTGAAGGCAGCAGCCCCTCCGGAGGAAGAATGTTGCCAACACGTGCCACCTGGGAGGGTGCTCGGCGTACAGGAATCTCTGCAGCAGAGTCCTGAGGCGGAGAGCGGCCAGTCATGTGCGTACACACACCAGCGACTGTCCGTGCCCTCCCACTGTGTCTGACCCTGGGAGTGTGTGACAGAATGACAGAATGGAACAATTGGGAGGGGAGACTGACCTGTGACACACGTTGATGATGTCCCGAGCTCGGACGTGCTGCTCCTCCACCTTGCCAGCGAGGTAGAGGGCCGCCATGGCTACCAGGTAGGGGTCGTAGCTGCCCAGCGAAGTCCGGTTGAAGAACTTGTGGTAGATGGTGCACGCGGATGCCAGCGGCACTGAACGCATCCCCAACTTGATCCCTGCGGACACACGTGAGCTCGGTCAGGGAAGCCCGAAACAGGCCATTCGACCCATCGTGTTTGTGCAAACCGCGGTAGCCGTCTGTCTGCGTGAGGTCCATATCCCTGCATTCCCTGGCTGTTTAATGTGCCGGTCAAACAGCCCCCAGCACCACCCCTGACATCACATTCCAGGCACCACCACTCTCTGTGGGAGAGAAAACCCTGCCCCACACATCTTCTTTAAACATCCCCCTCTCAATTTAATGCACGGCCTCTAATTTTAAACATTTCAATCCTGTATTGGAATTGGTTAATCATTGTCACAGGCACGGAGATAAAAGTGAAGATCCTGCCTTGCATACTGTTCATACAGATCAGATCGGCACGCAGAGCATTGAGGTAGAACAAGGTAAAACAATAACAGAATGCAGAATAAAGTCTCACAGCTACAGAGAAGTGCAGTGCAGGTAAGTGATAAGGTGTACGTTTATAACGAGATAGGTTGTGAGGTCAAGAACCCATCATAGGAGGTCTGTTACAGCGGGGTAGAAGCTGTCCCTGATCCTGGTGGGACGGGCTCTTGGGCTTTTGTATCCTCTGCCCGATGGGAGAGGGGAGAAGGGAGAATGTCTGAGGAGGGTGGGTGGAGTCCTTGCTTTACTGAGCCAGAGAGAAGTGCAGGCAGAGTCCATGGAGGGCATGAATGTCTGCCCCCATCTCCGCCTCTCATAATCTTGTAAACCTCTACCAGGTCTCTCCACAGTCTGAACCGCTCCATCTTCTTAAGGCTCACACTCTCTCGGGAGAGCAGAGCTGTGGAATCTGCCCCCTCCACCTCCAATCCTGGTGAACCTCT
The DNA here is from genome assembly GCF_963921235.1 of Mobula hypostoma. Classification (NCBI taxonomy): domain Eukaryota; kingdom Metazoa; phylum Chordata; class Chondrichthyes; order Myliobatiformes; family Myliobatidae; genus Mobula; species Mobula hypostoma. The sequence continues at coordinate 20,922,328 of NC_086124.1, read as the reverse complement.
CCTGTGCCCTCGCCAAAGCCTGCACATCCTCCCTGTGATTGGGTCGGGGTTGGGAGGGGGTTAACCAGAACTGTACGCAACACTCCAGGTGTTACCTGCCCAGAGCTTTACACAGCTGCACTGTGACCTCTCGACTCTTGTACTCAACTGATTACGGCAAGTATTTCGTACACCTTCACACCGTTACGCGGACTACCGAGACAGAAGACCCTGACCGCAAGCAAGCATGTTAACTATTGGTCTTCAAACAAACACTCAATCGAACAAGTACTTTACTAAGTGACTCCAAAGTTACAAAACTGTAGCACTCAATAACACTCCTAACTCAAAGCAGGTACTTCATTAAGTCTACAACTACAAAACTGAACAGTCAACAAACAGGTGCTTGTCTAGGTGTGCACACGAGCCCACCTTCCTGCAGCACACTTCCCCAAGGGTCCAACACCAGTCGCAGCTCAGTCTGAAGGGGAGCTCCTACCGAGAAGGGACACCGGGTCTCGCGCACTTACCCCCCTGCGCTGCCCCAAACCGGAAGCCGGTGTCATGGCATGAAAACCGGCCAACGGGAGAGAGCTGCCACATCCTCCCAACGGGCCAATCGGTCACTGGCACAGCCGAAGCGGTTTGCAACCGGCCGGTAAGTTAACCCATCACGTTACACCTCCCCATCTGCTCGCGCAGCACGTTCAGGGAGCTGTAGGCTTTGTGTGTAGTTTTTCATCGAGTCAGTTGCGTTTCCCTGGAGGTCATAGGAGGGTCCCGAGTATGACTCCGCGAATAAATGGCTGATTGTAGGAAGCGCAATTGAAGGCTCTGGGCCTTTACCTGCTGGAATTGCGAAGAATGAAGGGGGGGGGGTACCTCACTGAAACCTATCGACTGCTGATCAGGAGTTCCCAGCCTGGGTTTCACAGACACCTTGCTTAATGACATAAAGAAGGTTGGGAAGCCCAGGCCGAGATGGAGTGGATGTGGAGAGGATGTTTCCTATGGTGGGGGAGGGTGCGTAGCCTCAGAACAGAGAGACGTCCATTTAGAACAGCGATGAGGAGGAATTTCTTCAGCCAGAGGGTGATGAATCTGTGGAGGCCAAGTCATTGGGTGTATTTAAGGCAGAAGCTGGGTGTTTAATGTAGAAAGGCGTGGACAGAGTGGATGTGGCAAAGTTATTTCCCATGATGGGGGAGTCTAGTACGAGAGGGCATGACTTAAGGATTGAAGGGCGCCCATTCAGAACAGAAATGCGAAGAAATTTTTTTAGCCAGAGGGTGGTGAATCTATGGAATTTGTTGCCACAGGCGGCAGTGGAGGCCAAGTCATTGGGTGTATTTAAGGCAGAGATTGATAGGTATCTGAGTAGCCAGGGCATCCAAGGTTATGCTGAGAAGGCGGGGGAGTGGGACTAAATGGGAGAATGGATCAGCTCATGATAAAATGGCGGAGCAGACTCGATGGGCCGAACGACCAACTTCTACTCCTTTGCCTTATGGTCTTATGGTTGGTCGGGGCACGGGAAAGGTTATGGGGAGAAAGCAGGAGATTGGGGCTGAGAGGGAGAAGGTATCAGCCATGATGAAATGGCGAAGGAGATGGGCTGAATGGCCTAATTCTGTTCCTATGGTCTGCTTTGTTCTATGGTGGATGCCAACAAGAAAATGAATCTCAGGCTACATATATGAACTTTGATAATAAATTTACTTTGAACTATGGACTTGGACTGCAAGATCCCTCTGTGTTCTGCCTTTGCTGGACACTGTCCTCTGACATTTGGCCTAACGTGCTGTACCTCACACTTGTCCAGTTTAACCTCCACCTGCCATTTCTCTGCCCACATTTCCATCTCACCAACCTCCCTTGGCCACGTTTCTCACCGCCCACCGCACCAGCGGCTTTTGCGTCCACCACACAAAGTTAACGAATTTATTTCAATTTAGTCATGGACAGAGACACTCAAGCAGCCATTATATTAGGTGGTCCTGCTCATTAATGCAAATATCTAATCAGCCAATCCTGCGGCAGCAACTCAATGCATGAAAGCACGCCGATGTGGCCAAGAGGTTCAGTTGTTGCTCAGACCAAACATCAGAATCGGGGAAGAAATGTGATATGGGTGACTGTGGAATGATTGTTGGTGCCAGATGGGGTAGTGTGAGTATCTCAGAAACTGCTGATCTCCTGGGATTTTCACGCACAGCAGTCTCTAGCGTTCACAGATAATGGTGCGAAAACAAAATCCAGTGAGAGGCTGTTCTGTGGGTGAAAACGCCTTGTTAATGAGACAGAGGTCAGAGAAGAATGGCCAGACTGGTTCAAGCTGAGAAGAAGGCAACAGTAATTCAAATAACCATACGTTATAACAGTGGTGAGCAGAAGAGCATCTCTAAATGCACAACCTTGAAGTGCATGGACTACAGCAGCAGGAGACTGCACCGGGTACAACTCCTGTACTTAATAAAGTGGCCAGTGAGGCAACCTTCCTCTCTATCCACAACACTGGCAACTTTCTGTGTCACCTGCAAACTTTACTAATTTATTTAAATCATTTCTCTATCTATACCAGAAGGTTGAAAGTAAATTTTGTTATCAAAGTACATATATGTTTTGGTCAGTTTTGGTCCCCTAATCTGAGGAAAGACATCTTTGCCATAGAGGGAGTACAAAGAAGGTTCACCAGATTGATTCCTGGGATGGCAGGACTTTCATATGAAGAAAGACTGGATGAACTGGGCTTGTACTCGTTGGAATTTAGAAGATTGAGGGGGGATCTGATTGAAACGTATAAGATCCTAAAGGGATTGGACAGGCTAGATGCAGGAAGATTGTTCCCGATGTTGGGGAAGTCCAGAACGAGGGGTCACAGTTTGAGGATAGAGGGGAAGCCTTTTAGGACCGAGATTAGGAAAAACTTCTTCACACAGAGCGTGGTGAATCTGTGGAATTCTCTGCCACAGGAAACAGTTGAGGCCAGTTCATTGGCTATGTTTAAGAGGGAGTTAGATATGGCCCTTGTGGCTACGGGGGTCAGGGGGTATGGAGGGAAGGCTGGGGCGGGGTTCTGAGTTGGATGATCAGCCATGATCATAATAAATGGCGGTGCAGGCTCGAAGGGCCGAATGGCCTACTCCTGCACCTATTTTCTATGTTTCTATATACAACCCTGCTCCTGACAAGCTACATCTCTGTCTGGTCTGGGAGCAGCTGAGCATTGGACCAGAAGTCCCTACGAAGGACTGTAAGAACGGCCGAGAGGATCACAGGGGTCTCCCTACCATCCATAGGGGACACTTATCATGAGCGCTGCATACGTAGGGCCCTTATTGTTATTAAGGATCCCACCCATCCATCCAGCATCCTCTTTGACTTCCTACCATCGGGCAGGAGACTCTGATGCATAAAGACAAGACGGTCAGGATAGGATGAGAAACAGTTTCTTACCTCAGGCCATTAGGCTTCTGAACTCCCTGTCGCATCGCATTTGAAGAGTCACAGGTTAATCTGTTCAGTACCATACAGTATTTAATCTGTGCTCTTTACTGTGTTTATCTATGCATAATTAATCTATAGATTTTATCCTTACTTTCCTATATTACTATGTGTTATACGTGTGTTATGTGTTCTATGTGCTTTACACCCTGGTTCGGAGAAACGTCTCGTTTGATGGTGTACATGTATATAGTTAAATGACAAGAAACCTGACTTGATGATTCATTTTCCAGTGGACATAGTCACCTAATCTATAGAACGGTAACTATCACCCGATCAATGAAAGATCAACCAGAGTGCAGAAGACAACAAACTGTGCAAATATGGATATAAATAAATAGCAATAAATAACGAGAACATGAGATAGTGAGATAAAGAGTCCTTAAAGTGAGATCATTGATTGTGGGAGCATCTCAATGGATGGGCAAGTGATGGGCCCTTTTAATCACGAGCCTGATGGTTGAGGGGCAGTAACTGCTCCTGGACTTGATGGCAGCAGCGGGAAGAGGACACGGGCCTGGATGGTGAGGATCTCTGACGATGGAGGCTGCTTTCCTACGACAGCGTCTCAGGTAGATGTGCCCAACGGAGGGCTTTACCTGTGAGGTTCTGGGCCCAACAGAGGTCCTGCCACTGGTCACGGACACAGTAGCTGGGTGTCACGGTAGGGTAGCGGTTAGCATGACGCCATTGCAGTTTGGGGCATCGGAGTTCACTGTTCAATCCCGGCATCCTCTCCAAGGAGTCTGTACGACCCCCTTTGAACTCTCATCTACAAGCCCTCTGGTATGAGACTTTCCGGACCTGGGAGGCAGATACCAACCATCTACTCCATTTGGAGTAGATGGTGTGGAGGTGGGGGGGAGAGAGAGAGATGGGAGGGAGAGGGAAGTGGATGATAGAGAGAGAGAGAAAAAGAGAAAGAGAGAAAGAGAGAGAGAAAGAGAGAGAGAGATAGAGAGAGAGAGAGACAGAGACAGACAGACGCCACAGTAGTGTCGTGGTTACCATGACGCCATTACAGCTCGGGGAGCTGGAGCTCAGAGTTCAATCCCAGCATCATCCTCTGCAGGAAAGTCTGTACTCCCTCCCCGTGCAATGTGAGGGTTCCCACCGGGTGCTCCGGTTTCCTCCCTCTGTTCAAAGATGCACCGGTTAGCAAATTAATTGATCGTTGTAAATTGTCCCGCGATTAGGTTCGGGCAGAGTTTCCCAGTAATGGTATTGGTCCATAGTATAAAAAAGGTTGGGAACCCCTGGTTTAGCTTTCAATCGGGGGTTACGGGGGGGGGCGGGGGTAGCTTCAAGGGCCTATTCCGCACTGTGTCTCCATAAAATAACACTCCTCCATCCAAATCCGTGCAGGAGCTTTGTCCAAAGATTTCCTGAGGAAGGTGATGAGGCATGATTACGGAGAGAGGGGTGGGAAGGAAAGAGGGAGAGAGGGGTGGGAAGGAAAGAGGGAGAGAGGGGTGGGAAGGAAAGAGGGAGAGAGGGGTGGGAAGGAGGGGGGAGGGGTGGGAAGGAAGGAGGGAGGGAGGGAGGGGGGAGGGGTGGGAAGGAGGGGGGCGAGAGGGGTGGGAAGGAGGGAGGGGGTAGGGGGAGGGGGGGAAGGAAAGAGGGAGAGAGGGGTGGGAAGGAAAGAGGGAGAGAGGGGTGGGAAGGAGGGGGGAGGGGTGGGAAGGAAGGAGGGAGGGAGGGAGGGGGGAGGGGTGGGAAGGAGGGGGGCGAGAGGGGTGGGAAGGAGGGAGGGGGTAGGGGGAGGGGGGGAAGGAAAGAGGGAGAGAGGGGTGGGAAGGAAAGAGGGAGAGAGGGGTGGGAAGGAAAGAGGGAGAGAGGGGTGGGAAGGAGGGGAGGAGGGGTGGGAAGGAAGGAGGGAGGGAGGGGGGAGGGG